>NC_043977.1:52707977-52760477 GCF_902148855.1 Sphaeramia orbicularis | reverse complement strand
CTCCTCAAATGCACCAGATACTCTGCAAAAACACAACAGACTCCTCAAACACACCACATACTCCACAAATGCACCACGGGATCCAGAGTCCTCAAATACATCACATACTCCTCAAACGCACCAAATACTCCTCAAACACACCATGGACTCCTCAAAGGCACCCATGGACTCCTCAAACGCACCACAGACACCTCAAACGCACCACAGACTCCCCAGACGCACCATGGACACCTCAAATGTTAAATGGACTCCTCAAATGCACCACGGGCTCCTCAAACACACCACAGACACCTCAAACGCACCATGGACCCCTCAAACACACCACAGAGTCCTCAAACACACCACAGACTCCTCAAACACATCACAGTCAACTCTGTCTGTAACCAACATTAATGCATTGTTACATCACATGTTTTCATTACTACAGGATATTCAGGATTTGGTATTTTTGTCCTTGTCTGAATATGGGTTGGAACATGTACCAGTACAGATCATGTTTCTATCTCCACCTAGTGGTGACTTTTTCATTTCTGGTCCATGCATCATCTGTTGGGGGGGGTCATCATTAACACCACACATAGACCCTTTAAGAGCCACTTATGAACCAGCTTCTTCGTTTTCCTCAGAACTGAGTACTGACTTATTCTGATAAATATATTCATAAATTCCACTTCTCATAATTAAAAAAAAATACGGTAGGATTTTTATTTTGTTATATGGGGCATTTTTCTGCATTTTTTTCTTCATCATCATAACCAGTGACGGCTGGTACATAAGGGCCACTCCACTTATAATTACATAAACCAGGGGGTCAACCTCATGTTAGTCCAGGGGTCACATACTGCCCCCTGTGGGCCAGACCAGTAAAATAATCTAAGGCATAATAAATTAGAAATAATAATCTGATTTTCTCTTTGTTTTAGTGTGGAAAAAAAGTAAAACTATGAAATTGTGAATAACCTGAACAACCATATACAACCTAAAACATATTAAGAAAAATAAGTGCAATTTTATTAATATTGTGTGTCATGTTATTATTAAAACAGGTTACAGGATCACAGTGGATCTACAAATACACAAAACATGTAGTAACAGGCATAACATTATTAAAATTGTTAATATACACTACCGGTCAAAAGTTTTAGAACTCCCCAATTTTTCCAGTTTTGTATTGAAATTCAAGCAGTTCCAGTCCAATGAACAGCTTGAAATGGTACAAAGGTAAGCAGTGAACTGCCAGAGGTAAAAAAAAAAAAAAAAAAAAAAAAAAAAAGTAAGGTTAAACAAAAATGAAAAAAATAATGCACATTTCAGAATTATACAAAAAGGTGAACAAGAAATGGATTAACAACTTAAAGCAGTTCTGCAGCAATGGAGGTTGATCAAGCCTGGAAAGTCGGTGTTACCAATTCCTACAGGTGTCCCAACGTTTGTGAATTCCTTCCAACCCCCTGTGTCTGCAGAAAAGGAGTGTTGGAACACACTTTGGTACCATACTGTTGTGAGCATTACTTGAACAGAATTGTACTGCAGAAAGTAATGTGTTACTATAAAAATGGAAAAGAGGAAAAGGCAATTAACAATAGAAGAGAGACAGACCATCATACCACTTAAAAATGTAGGCGAGGTTTACTGTTTTTGGTTCAGTTTGTTTCTTTGTTTACACTTCAGCAGCAAAACTATCGGTTGAATTCATACCAAATTGGGTTTATAGATTATCAGTGACCCAGAATAGATGTGATTACATTTTGGGAAAAGTAGGTCAAAGTTCAAATTTTTTTGTAAATTTGAAAAAAAAAAAAAAAAAAAAATCCCATTTACTTACAATGGCCTAAATTTGTCTATGCTCATGCTGACATCAGCACATGCATAGAAATGATGACATCAGCTGAAACAATGTCAAAATAAGCTACAATACGTGCAAGAGGGGGCGTTTGTTGTGTCTGGAACTACTTGTTTATGTGTTATATCCTCCTGAGACACAGTAAGTAAAAATTTTGGCTTTTTTTTTTTTTTTTTTAGTAAGGTCTGTGAAACTCTTGTCCCCTCATAAGACCAAAACTCATTGCTGGGTCTCAGGAGGACATTAACAAACTATCCTTTCATCAAAAATGTGAATAACCTGAACATCCATGAACAGCCTGAAATGCCTTAATATAAATCAGGTTAATTGTACCAATATTGTGTCTGTTTTGAAATGTTTCATTTGTAGATCCACTGGAATCTGTACGTTATCATGTGCATGTGGAAATGATAAACTGAGGCAGAATATTATTAAATTGCACTTATTTTCTTTTTAAGGGATACTTTGTAGATGAAAACATTGTCATTATGTATTTTTTCTTTTTCCACTGTTATTTTTTAATTGATCTGATTATGTTGGTCTGTATATGACCCTGTTTGACCCCCCCTGTCATAGAGGATACTGGAGGTCTTTGTCGCATTGTTTTAACAAAGCTGATTTAATCATAATTACCTCCGCCAAGGAGGTTATGTTTTTGCTGGCGTTGGTTTGTTTGTCTGTCTGTCTGTCCATGTGCCAGATAACTCAAAAAGTTATGGAAAGATTTGGATGAAAATTTCAGGAAATGTTGATACTGGCATAAGGAAGAAATGATTAAATTTTGGTGGTGATTGGGGGGGGGGGGGGGGGGGGGGGGGGCAGATCTGCCTTGGCAGAGGTCTGCGCTCTCCGAGTGGTTTTCTACTTGTAGATGTTTTTTTAGATGTAGTTTTACTGTATTATGCTAATGCTAAACTAAATAAAATGAGATGCTGAAAAACGCAGCTAAGTCTCACCGATGACTCGGAGCTGGGCTCGGCTCTTGGCCTTCCCTGATGTGAACTCCACGGCTCCGCTCAGGTCTGTGGAGGTCTGTCTAAACGTCAGCCTGTGGACGCTGCCCATCTTCTCCAGGAGGACCCTGGCGCTGGGCTGCAGGGGCTCCCCATTCAGGCTCCACACGGGGGTCTTCAGGACGGGGACCGACACCTCACATTCAAAACAGGCCTCATCCGGAGCCACCACCTCCACGTCCCTCAGCTCACGGACCATGAGCAGTGCCTGGGCTGGGTTAGCAAAAAAAAAAAAAGCCCCATGAAAATCAAACACACCAGGTAATGTTAACAATAAATAATAATAATAATAATAATAATAATAATAATAATAATAATATATGCAGTGCTGTGCAAAAGTTTAAGGCAGCCTTTAGATGTGTTGTTTTTGCAGCGTTGAACTGAACATGCATGTCTCTTTTCATTAGATACAACACAAAAATACAAGAAATCCGTGCACAACCCTAAAAGATAAACAAAAAACTGAAGTAAATGGGTTAAAGGTTAAAGTCAGTATTTAGTGTGACCTCTGACCCCATGAAAAGAAGCAGCAAAAACAGTTAGAAACATCTGACATGTGTTAACTGAAACCTGGAATCAAAAATCAGAAAGTGAACAAAATGATTAAAGACATGTTACGTGTCAAAGGAAGGTCAGACTAAAAACAACCACTTTGGTTTAGAAAAACTGTTTGTTTCACTGAAACTTTGGTTTTTACTGCTGTACATACTTTACTGTAGTATGGATGTTCAGAATTTTTATTCCAGGTTTCATTCAATAATTGTAATGGACTGGTCTATTACTGACACCATTTCTATTATTATTATTATTATTATTATTATTGTTGTTGTTATTATTATTATTATTATTATTATTATTATTATTATTATTATTATTATTATTATTATTATCACTACAACTGTTATTGTTTTAAGTGTTCTTAACTTCCATTTCCTTCCATTTTACATTATTTAATTTTAACTCATAACTTTCACTATTGTATAATTCTTCATTTTAATATTTTTGACACATATTTCTTGTTAGCTTTTAGTTTTACTTTAATGCTACTGATGGATTTAACCCCTAAAGACCTAGAACTACTTTTATATTGACTTTCAAATGAATTTCTTTCTAAATCTAATATTTGATTGGTGATTTATCACCAAATATATGATATTATCCTCTGCATTTTGCATTTCTCAGTGTAAATCATGTATTTTCCTAGATTTAATTCACTGACAATGTAGATTTTCATTAAATCTCAGTGGAAATTCAGAGGTTATTAGACCAAAACTGAAGAAAACTGAAGAAAAAGTGACAAAATATATCATTAACTCAGTGTTTTTCAACCTTGGGTTCGGGACCCCATGTGGTTTCCTATACCATGTTGCAAATAAACGTTAATTTTAGGGGACATTTAGTCTATATAATGTATATTATTGTGGATGGAGGCAGAAAAGCCAGGTGTAGATTACTGCACAAAGGGAGAATTTGATTTTCCTTGGTCAGGATATGTACAGTCAGTTCAGCTTGGATTTACAAGGCTGACAATTAATACTGAACAAACAAGAACTCAAACTATGAATTATGAAAGAGCTGCAGCATCTGAAACTGACCACAATGAACATCTGACAGATAAACAGAACCACAGTGCTGCAGTTTCAGACTCATACTTTGTCATGTCTTTTACGGATTGGGATTGTCTCTGTCAACTCATCATATTTATTTTTTTTAATAGTGCATTTTATTTATTTTCTATTTTTTTTATTAATCACTAGAAATTTCAGGTGTCCCCACGTCGAGGGGTCCTGATCCCAAGGTTGAAAAACACTGGACTAACCTCTGCATGGGCAAACTCATCAAATGGTCCACACCTTTGTAGTAACTGGACCACACCAGTAGAGGGCGCTCTGAAGTTGTATATGAGCAGGTTCATTCAGCTCAGAAAGACGGACTGCACCCTCTGGTTCATTTAATAATAATAATAATAATAATAATAATAATAATAATAATAATAATAATAATAATAATAATAATAATAATAATAATAATGTTGACCTCAGCAAAGCCATGTGAAATGTAGAGGACAGATATCAGCTGTAAAGGCTTAAAACAGTGTCAACAGGATTAAATCTGTCAAAATTATTAAAAGACATATACAGGGTGAGGAAGCAAAATTTACAATATTTTGACGCAGGGATTGAAAGACAGTGTATGACCAATTAGTTTATTGAAAGTCATGAGAATTTATTTGCCACAAGAAAACTGACATAATAGAAAATGTTTTTATTCTATGTGTCCTCCTTCTTTCTCAATAACTGCCTTCACATGCTTCCTGAAACTTGCGCAAGTGTTCCTCAAATATTGGGGTGACAACTTCTCCCATTCTTCTTTAATAGTATCTTCCAGACTTTCTGGTAATAGTTTTGCTCATAGTCATTCTCTTCTTTCCATTATAAACAGTCTTTATGGACACTCCAACTATTTTTTTTTTAAAATCTCCTTTGGTGTGACGAGTGCATTCAGCAAATCACACACTCTTTGACGTTTGCTTTCCTGATTACTCATATGGGCAAAAGTTTCTGAAAAGGTATGGATAATAGTGTTAGGTATGATTATGACATCAATATATGTTTGGTTTCAAAACAATTGACGTAGTGCCTGCTGAGAAAAAACAACTAAATGTTCATTGTAAATTTTGCTTCCCCACCCTGTATATTGCATTTTTTAGAGGCAACATTGTGATATAATGTTAATAATAATAATTAGTGTCAATATAAAATGTGTGTGTGTGTGTGTATGTGCTTGTGTACTGTTTTTAATGCCACAGAATACACTTTTGTTACATGGAATTAGTAGTACTGTAAGTATTAGTATTACTCACCTATTTTCTGTACATTTTTATTAATAATAATAATAATAATAATAATAATAATAATAATAATAATAATAATAATAATAATAGAATATTAATAATTAATATAAGAACAAGACTTGTTTTTTTGGTTTGTTTGTTTTTTTTTTCTTTTTTTGAGGGGTTTAATAGGTTTGTAGGTTTGTTATATAATTTGTTTGTATATATTGTGTCTGTGTGGTTCCTTATGTATAAGTACATGTTTATGTAAATGTATAATTTCAAATAATAATTTTAAAAAAAATAGAAAATATTAATAGTGAAGCTCCTTATGTGTTTATAGCCTCAGCTTCAAAGTCTTTACCATGAAAAAACAACTGAAATAACTGAACATTTCACACAGCAGATTTCATATTGTTTTATTTTATATAGAAAATAATTTGTATTATTTTAACTCTGTTACCATAAAAGGATGATTGAAATGTTTGTTGGTGCATGACTGAAACATGACATTAAAGGTTTTTTTTTTTTCTGTATTCCTTCTAAATGGTCTTACCCTCCACGGTCAGTTTTGCAGAGCATGTATAGTCTCCGACCTGCACACTGTACGTGCCCTCATCATCCAGCGCCACCTGCTGGATGATCAGTTTGCGATAACAGCCTTCGCTGCAGATCTCGAAGCGCTCTGAGGGCAGGATGACGTTGCTTCCTTTGTACCAGCGGATGCTACATCTGGGGTTGGACACGGTGCAGTCCAGTAACACCCGGCTCTTCTCCAGCGCTGTCTTATCCTCCAGAGGCTTCACGATGTTGACAGGAAGCTCTGAAGATACAGTACAGTTAGTTTACAGACACCACAGAATGTGGAAGTGGATGCCAAAAGGAATCAACACATGGTCAAATGTTGAGTAAGATGAGCATAAACCCGCCCTCTCACTGGAATTAGAACAGTAGGCACGTTGGAAACTTGGATCAAAGATGCTCTCCATTTTAGTAGATTGAGTTTACCTTCTGAGCTCCGCAGCTCCATCTGCAGAAGATGGAAACCTTTGATGACTGTGGTCAAACTTTGCACTTTCATGGCATACCCCCCTGAGCTGGCTATAGATGTCTTTACCCCGCCCCCCGAAAGGGAGGCAAGGGGTAGTGATTTTGGTTCAGTTTGTTTGTTTGTTTGTTTGTTTACACTTTAGCAGCAAAACTATTGGTTGACTTCATACCAAATTGGGTTTATAGATTGTCAGTGACCCAGAATAGATGTGATTACATTTTGGGAAAAGTAGGTCAAAGTTCAAATTGTTTTATGAATTAAAATTTTTCCCCCATTTACTTATAATCAGTGAAATTTCAAATGTCTATAAAAACATCAGTTTTGTTTCCATTTACTTCAAACTGGGCACATACAGTATATAGAGGCAACTGCAGTTTTTTGGGCATGTGTATGTTTGTATGTTTACATGTACATATGTCTATATAGGAATCTATGGAATGTATTCATGATGTTACATTTCATTTGCATGTGTGTATACATTTGTATTATACACACACACACACACACACACACACACATTTTGTTTATTGTTTTTTTTGTTGTTTGTGATCTTTTGTCTAAGTGTAAGTTTGTGCTTTACACCATCTCAGTTACTTTTCTACTGTCCATAGGGTTAGGTGGTTTGATCTGTTTGTTTTTTCTGCTCTGTTCTGTATAAAAACAACCCTTTTTATTGTCTTGACATCTTTTTGCACTGTTGCTCTAAAAAAAACTCAATAAAAATAACTTTGGAAAAAAATAAAATAACAGTAGGCACTGTTAGGTGTTGTGCACTGTTTTTTCTAGTCTTTTTCTTCTTTTGACTGTGGTCGATTTTTGATTGATAATTTTGGAGAGATTTTACCTAGCTGATTGTGTTTCTCTAGATTAACCATTTTTTGTCCTTTGTCATATTTTTCTCATTTTTATGTTTCAACTTAATTGGTTTGGCACCACTGGCACTGTTTAGCTCTCTCTCTCTCCTCCTCCTCCAGCGATGCCAGCGTCCAGAGCGCACACGTCGAGGTGCGCATCTGCTCCGCTCCACTCCATTACACTCCACTCCACTCCGGTTGCTGCATGCCAGTATAGCTTTTTGTAAGCCTTTTGTTAGCTCTTCTTTTTTGTTTGGCCAGGTGGATCCGGACGTCCTGTTTTCATTTTTTCTTTCGTTAGGACTAATTACTTCCGCCAAGGAGGTTATGCTTTTGCCAGGGTTTGTTTGTTTGTCTGTCCGTTAGTGTGCAACATAACTCAAAAGTTATGGACAGATTTTGATGAAATTTTCAGGGTTTGTTGGAAATGGGATAAGGAAGAAATTATTAAATTTTGGTGGTGATCGGGGGTGGGGGGGCCCACGGGGGGGGGCCACTGATCAGCCTTGGCGGAGGTCTGTGCTCTCCGAGTGCTTCTAGTTTTGTGGTTTGTTTTTTGATAGGGTAGCGGTGCGCTGACAGCTCCTATGGCCCTGTATAGGGCTGGCCTGTCCAGCACACCGTCCTTATGTTTATTTTGCCGGTCCACTCTGGTCTTTTCTTTTGTTACTCTGGGCACGGGGTTCTAAAGGGGTTTGATTCTCTGATTCTGCTTAATTTAAAACATCTGGTTTTCAACAGGGAGAAGAAGTGAATCGACAAAGAACAAAACAAAATAAATCAAATACAATAAAAATCCTCCGGTCCCCTTTCTTAAAAAGGGGAACCACCACCCCGGTCTGCCAATCCAGAGGTACTGTCCCCGACCGCCACGCGATGTTACAGAGACGTGTCAACCAAGACAGTCCCTGCACATCCAGAGACTTAAGGTACTCAGGGCGAATCTCATCCACCCCCGGTGCCCTGCCACCGAGGAGCTTGCCAACCACCTCGGTGACTTCAGCTTGGGTGATGGACGAGTCCACCTCTGAGACCTCAGCCTCTGCTTCTTCTATGGAAGACGTGGCAGTGGGATTGAGGAGATCCTCGAAGTATTCCTTCCACCGCCCGACAACATCCCCAGTCGAGGTCAGCAGCTCCCCACTTCCACTGTAAACAGTGTTGGTGGCGCACTGCTTTCCCCTCCTGAGGCGCCGGATGGTTTGCCAGAATTTCCTCGAGGCCGACCGATAGTCCTCCTCCATGGCCTCCCCAAACTCCACCCAGACCCGAGTTTTTGCCTCCACAACCGCCTGGGCTGCAGCACACTTGGCCTTCCGGTACCCATCAGCTGCCTCGGGAGTCCCGCGGGCCAACAAGGCCCGATAAGACTCCTTCTTCAGCTTGACGGCATCCCTTACTTCCGGGGTCCACCACCGGGTTCGGGGATTGCCACCACGACAGGCACCAGAGACCTTGCGACCACAGCTCCGAGCAGCCGCTTCAACAATGGAGGTGGAGAACATGGTCCACTCAGACTCAATGTCCCCAGCCTCCCCCGGGATCTGGGAGAAGCTCTCCCGGAGGTGGGAGTTGAAGACCACACTGACATCGGGTTCTGCCAGACGTTCCCAACAGACCCTCACAACACGTTTGGGCCTGCCGAGTCGGTCCGGCTTCCTCCTTCGCCAGCGGATCCAACTCACCACCAGGTGGTGATCGGTTGACAGCTCTGCCCCTCTCTTCACCCGAGTGTCCAAAACACGTGGCCGGAGGTCTGATGATACGACAATGAAGTCAATCATCGACCTCCGGCCTAGGGTGTCCTGGTGCCAAGTGCACTTATGGACATCCCTGTGTTGGAACATGGTGTTTGTTATGGACAAACTGTGACTAGCACAGAAGTCCAGTAACAGAACACCACTCGGGTTCAGATCAGGGAGGCCGTTCCTCCCCATCACCCCCCTCCAGGTCTCACTGTCGTTGCCCACGTGGGCATTGAAGTCGCCCAGGAGAACAACGGAGTCCCCAGTCGGAGCACCATCCAGCACCCCTCCCAGAGACTCCAAGAATGCCGGGTACTCTGCACTGCTGTTCGGCCCGTAGGCCGAAACAACAGTGAGGCACCTGTCCCCGACCTGAAGGCGTAGGGACACGACCCTCTCGTTCACCGGGGTGAACCCCCAACAACATGGCGGCTGAGCTGAGGGGCTATAAGTAAGCCCACACCAGCCCGCCGCCTCTCACCGCGGGCAACGCCAGAGAAGTGGAGAGTCCAGCCCCTTTCGAGGGGTTGGGTTCCAGAGCCCAGCTATGTGTGGAGGTGAGCCTGACTATATCTAGACGGTATCTCTCAATCTCCCTCACAAGCTCTGGCTCCTTCCCCCCCAGCGAAGTGACATTCCATGTCCCAAGAGCTAGACTCCGTGTCCGGGGATCAGGTTCTTGGGCTCCCTGCCTTCGACTGTCACCCAATCCACACTGCACCCGGCCCCTATGATTCCCTCGATGGGTGGTGAGTCCGTCGGAGGGTGGGCCCACGTCGCTCTTTCGGGCTGGGCCCGGCCGGACCCCGTGGGCATAGGCCCGACCACCAGGCGCTCGCATGCGAGCCCCAACCCCGGGCCTGGCTCCAGGGTGGGGCCCCGGCTGCGCCGTACCGGGCGACGTCACTTCTTAAGATGTTGTTTGTTTGTTTGTTTGGTGCTCCAACTATAGGGGGATCACACTCCTCAGCCTCCCGGGGAAAGTCTATTCCAGGGTACTGGAGAGGAGGATCTGACCGATAGTCGAACCTCGGATCCAGGAGGAACAAGGCGGTTTTCGTCCTGGTCGTGGAACGCTGGACCAGCTCTATACTCTCCATCGGGTGCTCGAGGGTTCATGGGAGTCCACATGTGTTTTGTGGATCTGGAGAAGGCGTTCGACCATGTCCCTCGTGGTATCTTGTGGGAGGTGCTTCGGGAGTATGGGGTCCGGGGCCCTTTGCTAAGGGCAGTCCGGTCCTTGTATGACCGAAGCAGGAGCCTGGTTCGCATTGCCGGCAGTAAGTCAGACCTGTTCCAGGTGCATGTTGGACTCCGGCAGGGCTGCCCTTTGTCACCGGTTCTGTTCATAATTTTTATGGACAGAATTTCTAGGCGCAGCCAAGGGCCGGAGGGGGTCCGGTTTGGGGACCAAAGGATTTCATCTCTGCTTTTTGCAGATGATGTTGTCCTGTTGGCCTCATCGAACCTGGACCTTCAGCGTGCCCTGGGGCGGTTTGCAGCCGAGTGTGAAGCGAGCGGGATGAGGATCAGCACCTCCAATCCGAGGCCATGGTTCTCGACCGGAAAAAGGTGGTTTGCCCTCTCCGGGTCGGTGGGGAGTCTTTGCCCCAAGTGGAGGAGTTTAAGTATCTCGGGGTCTTGTTCACGAGTGAGGGAAGGATGGAGCGTGAGATTGACAGACGGATCGGTGCAGCGTCTGCAGTGATGCAGTCGCTGTACCGGTCGGTTGTGGTAAAGAGGAGCTGAGCCGAGAGGCGAAGCTCTCAATTTACCGGTCAATCTACGTTCCTACCCTCACCTATGGTCATGAGCTTTGGGTCATGACCGAAAGGACCAGATCCCGGATACAAGCGGTCGAAATGAGTTTCCTCCGTCGGGTGGCTGGGCGCACCCTTAGGGATAGGGTGAGGAGCTCAGTCACCAGGGAGGAGCTCGGAGTAGAGCCGCTGCTCCTCCGCGTCGAGAGGGGCCAGCTGAGGTGGCTCGGGCATCTGTTTCGGATGCCTCCTGGACGCCTCCCTGGGGAGGTGTTTCCGGGCATGTCCACCGGGAGGAGACCTCGGGGAAGACCCCAGGACACGTTGGAGAGACTATGTCTCTCGGCTGGCCTGGGAACGCCCTCGGGATCCCCCCGGAAGAGCTGGAGGAGGTGTCTGGGGAGAGGGAAGTCTGGGCATCCCTGCTTAGACTGTTACCCCCCGCGACCCGGCCCCGGATAAGCGGAAGAGAATGGATGGATGGATACAATAAAAATGTTCTTTTGAATTACACTCTTTTGACTCCGCTGTCCTTTGTAATATGCTCACCTTCGGGTTGTAAACAGGCACCAAGTTCAAAATATACGTTAGAGACCAAATGTGACATGACATGACATTTCCCAGTCTCATGAATACAAACATGTTCTAGATACAGATAACAGATCCATTCAAAATAAACTGTAACACAATAAACAACATCATAAGATGATAATAGACTGATAATCCAGCAGTAGTATTGTAGAAATATCATGAAATTACCTTAATTACTGTGTCTTTTTCCTTTTGGTTCACCTCTTGTGTATATTCTAAGTACTCGCATTATATTGAAACACGTTTTACACTTTTGCAAGTTTGCTTCATGATTATTACACAGAAACAACCATAGGTGTTTACAGGTAACAAGTCACAGCATTAAATATTTCATTGAACTTTTACCTTGAACATCAGGGAATGTTTGGAACAGAATGGAGGAGGAATTTGAAAGTTATATTATGACAGTCACCATTTTACCTCCACTTTTCATCGCTGATTACTAGAATTATTGCACGTGTAATATTTTAGTTATGACATGGTTTTCTTATGTTACTACCCATTCAGTACCAGAGTATCACCCCGCTATTACTACATTATAATACAACAAAAAAAAAAAAAAAAATTATCTTACCTTCCACCTCTAAGTAAGCGCAGGATTCAACATTTCTGGCGACAAACTTATCTCACCAGGAATCTTCTGCTCGCACGTTGCACATGAGCAGAAAGTGTTTGGTCCCTGGAAGAAAAAGGAAGGAGGAAACATCAGAGAAGCCAATTAACAGGAATACAAGGACAGTTAACAAGAGTAGATATTTTGATCTCATTTATTAAAGTACACAGGTTCCTAACCTGCTGTGATGTTCAAACTGACCTTCGTGGCGGATCTTGATGGTACTTGTCGGTTGGATCTTGTCTCCGTTTTTGTACCACTCTCCTGGTACATCCTCCGCTGAGATCTCACAGACGAACACTGCGTTCTGGTCCTCCTGGATGTCCAGGTCTTCAAGGCCGGCAGGACCAGCAGCTCCCGCTCTGTCACAGAATGTTTTTAATACATAAAAGGTCATACTCCGATATTCTCAACAACTTACACTGATAAGAAGTGACAGAAGTAGTGTTTGTTTCATGGTAAGATCACAATGTCAGCAGAACCACACCTGTGGCAAGATGGAGGGAAATTACTTTACTTCTATACTCATTAGTATACAATAAATATTTGTTATTATATATCGCGTATTATATACATTAGTACACAATACATAATTCTATAGGCTGCAGTAAAATTACTAGAGAAGCACTTGGAGAGCGCAGACCTCCACCAGGGCAGATCAGTGCCTCCCCCCCTCCCCCGATCACCACCAAAATTTAATCATTTGTTCCATGTGGCAGTATCAACATTTCCTGAAATTTTCATCCAAATCCATCTAGAACTTTTTGAGTTATCTTGCACACGGACAGACAGACAGACAGACAGACAGACAAACCAACGCCAGCAAAAACATAACCTCCTTGGCGGAGGAAACAACACAACACAATAAACGAGGTAAGTACAGCAAAGATGAAAACATGACTAACTTTGAATGTATCATAGTGGAGAGGGCAGAAATAACAGAACATGATGGTGTCAGATCAATGCGAAATGAAGGAGTGAAATAAAACAACATCATGTATATCAATTTAAATGAATAACCAAAACAGGGTAAAATTAAATATTCAACATTAAAAAGATTGAAAACATTAAAAAGAGACAACATCACATGAAGGCAAGTCTATAAAAATGCGTTTTAAGAAGTGATATAAAAAATGACACAGATTCTGCAAAAATTATACATATATATATATTATATATATTAGTGCTGTCAAAATGTACGTGATAATGCAGATTAATCCATTATCATGATGAATCTGATTGTAAATGTGAACTCCATGAACCCATCTACAGCAGAATGACTGTGAACATCCTCCAACACATTTGGGTCAGTTTGTCCCAGTAGAGTTAGCATTAACGCACATGAACAAATGTTCAGTTGACCCGGTAGTGACAAGCAGCAGAACCAACCCATAAAGATGGGAGAGCAGAAACAGAACATTGGCCCTCTGGATGGAAATATGAGGACAAAAAAAACAAGTTCAACCCACAGAAAGTATTAGAAACACTCTGCAGGAAGGAGTTTTCTTTTCACCGAAGCACTTCCAGATTCAAATACCACATTAACCCAAAGCATACGTTAGCCTGGGATTCTGCTAGCACTTCAGCTAACGTGTCACCCAGTTTGGACAAAACATTAAGTGCATTTATATCACTTCTTTCTTGAGTCTGTTTGCTCATACAAAATGAAACATGATTAATATAGATTAAAAATGAATGATGTTTAATCATGATTAATCAAAATTAATCCACAGCAACCCTGTGATTAATCTGATTAAATTTTTTAATCCTTTGACAGCATTGATATTTAGATTTTATTTTTACTTTATGATGCTGGGTCTACAAACCCAACTAAATTGATTATTTAACATTTAAAAATTCCCAAACCCCCAAAGGTAAGAAACATGTACTACTATGACTATTTTTGTGGTGTGAATACTGAATAACTTAGCTGCAGCGCTTGGCATCATTAGGCAAAAATTCCTCAACTGCCTTTCAGCGTATTGTAATTCTGACAGGAAACAAGAACTCTCTCAACACTTTTCTGTGTCTTTATTCTGTAGAAAAGCTACTAGTTTCCTCATCATTTAAGTTCCCCGAACACACCACAACCACATTATGTCAATCCGCTATAGTTTACTATGGTTTGGGCCTTTGGTCACATGACAGCACTGTTGTCGGTGCACTGAAACGGTACTTTTAGAGAACGGGATGAAATGAACATGGACGAAACATCTGGCGTTGGCATATGGAAACGATGATGCTACAGAACCATGTGACCAGAAGAAGAAAACCCAGGACGGAACAACCGATAACAACAGCGGATTACAGAGTTGTGTTTGTGCTGCAGGGGCTGCTACATTTATTAGCACAACTACAACTAAACCTGCTGTCGTCTTCTCTCTTCTTCTGTTTGTGTTTGTACTCAGGTCAGTGCATTCTTCTGTGGTTTGAGTGTATCCTGCCATAGGCTCTGTCTGTGTTTGTGTACAGCACCACATATAGGTGTGGCATACGTATTACACCGTTTAACCCAGTTTTCCCGTTTCCACCTGGACGCAGATATTTATGGAAACGATCCATGTATGGATGACAAACTTTCAGAATCTGCAAAAGATCCAATAACTGGTCCCTATCCTTTTCCTGGACCTGGATAGGTCTATGGCATGTGTGATGGTTCTGTCCACAGTACTGTGTCAGCAGGGGGACAGGTTACCAGTCTACACAGGACAGAACCAGGACACTGATTGGATCTGAGGGACAGACACACATGACAGAGGTAGTCCCACTGGACTGTGGACAGAGACACTTCTAAAATATTAACTAACAGCAACATACAGAACTGTGCAAAAGTTTTAGGCCACAAGCAGGGTTGTTGGCTCAGCAAGAGGATAATGAGGATGATCCTATGATGGTTATACCTCTGTTACTCTGTAGTTATAACTGAACTGTATTAAACACATGAATATCAGAAAGTATCCAGCTTTAGTGTGACCTGTCTTCAATCATGTCTTGAACTGTTCTGCGTTATAAGATTTACTGAGCGGATCTAGTGTTTTACACCTGGATTCATTCAACACTGGCCAAAGTTTATTACTGTTCGGGCTACTTTTTAATCATCAGAACAGAGATCACATTAAATACTGACTGTTTGCTTAGAAGCCACATACGCTATATTTGTTATTTTTAGGGATGCACCGATACCATTTTTTTCCAGACTGAGTACGAGAACAAGTACTTACATTTGAGTACTTGCCGATACTGAGTACTGATATAAGTACTTAATAATCCCATTCCAGTTCTTAGTTCCTTTTGTAAATGTGCTTTATTGTCGTTATTGTTAGTCTGACTGGAACAAAGTGCTGCTACTGACATTTAATGTGTTGGAATGAGTGTTTGTCAATTAATCCACTAGGGGGCACCGCTCTGAATTAACCATACTGGACAAATACCATGAAGAAGAGGAAAGCTTTTTGAAAAGAAGAAAGTCAGTAATAACAAACATGTAGACAACAGAGGTAACACTAATGTGATGCTAATGTTGCAGCATTTTTGCTGGTAAGGTTTAAACGCTTAGCTTCAGCAGGAAGAGAAAAGAGAAATGAGAGATAAGTTTTGTTTTCACTTCTGCTGGTGGCGGTCCGCACCGCTCCGTACCCCATAGTATTATCAGTAGGATGTAAACCGGCCCAGCCCTGGGTAGTTGTCCTAAATCTGTCAGTAGTTTTTCTCTAACTCACACAGTGGCTCTTTCAACAGATCCTCTACCTCCACGGGTCCGCTGGTATTCTCCGTCTGGGTACGCATCCGCCAGCACCTGGAAAACGGATGGAATGTACGCAGAGGACGAACAGAACACTGCGTCCGTATCCGTCTGTGTCTTTAGAGTTACTTGCAGTCAGCGTTACTTTTATCACCATCATTTATTTCGTTAAATCTCCACACTCTTCACATCCCCACACATTATTCCTCCTCCTCGTACCTGCTGCACTGAACTGGGAATGTCACTCGGCCGTAAGTGGTATCGGTGCAGTTGTATCGGATTACTTTTCTGAGTATGAGTACAAGTACACACACTGAGTATCGAAGCCAATGCCCGATACTGGTATTGGATCGGTGCATCCCTAGTTATTTTAAAACTCTACACAATATTTTCCTAGTTTTGTTGTATTTTAATAAAGAGACTGAGAAATAACTATTATGCTCAGTACAACAGTGTAAAAACAACATAGCTAAGGGTGTCCTAAAGGCCCCTATAGAGTCGGGCGTACTTGACTCTGCGGACGTCCACACGTACTTGAGGTGGACCCAAAGCTGACATCCGCTGGGTGTGTCCTCACAAAGCTAAATTTTTATGACTGCGTGGACTCGGTGTATGCATACTCGGTGTCACACAGTAGACTGCTCTGCTGGAAGTCTTCATATAGACCTGTTTTAAATGTGAAATTACTATGACTATGAAACCTCAAACATCTGTGGACAGTGCACTCAGAGTCCGCACTGCTCAAAGTCCATCTGACTCAGTGGGAGCCTTAAGTCTTCTGTATAGTAGATATGTTTCGTATGAATCTGCAAATAACATTTCTTTCCAAAACTGATTGTGTATACTTTGTAGTACAGTAGAATTTACCATAAACCTCCACAGCACAAGACGTAGTAGCATCTCCAGCATCACAGGTGTACACGCCCGAATCACTGACGCGACATTTCATGATCTGAAGAAACCGTTTCCTCCCCATCGCATAAATGCGCAGGTCTTTACTTGGCTTCACCTCAAGTCCATTCTGCAAAACAAAGAAGAATAATCAATGACAGAAAGAGCATATTTGATCTTTTTCTTATTTGTTTAAAAAAATAGAGACTAATGTATTAATCTATCAGTGGCAGATTTACCCACCTGCACCCTCAGTGGTCCCCCCCCATTTGAACATGTAAAATAAATACTCCTCTTTGCAGGGTTCGAACCCTGGCCTCCTGCATCGTAGACTGTGATGTACTTACTGATTTACTTACTGAACTGCATGGACTGAATATGAAACACTAGCTTAAATCCACTCCTCTAGCTGTGGGAACATTTCCCACTGCACAGACCCACAGACAGACAGACAGACAGACAGACAGACGCTCTGAGACCTTCCAGTATTATGGAAAGCTAGCAGAATCTCCGACTAATGTATGCTTCGTGTTAATGTATTATTTTAATCTCGAAGTGCTTCAGTGAAAAGAAAACTTTTTCCTTCAGAGTGTGTCTAATACTTTATGTCGGTCAAGTGTTCGGTCTAGGATTTTTTTGTACTCAAATTGCATTGCGTTGCTGGAGACATGACGCAACGTGAATTAGATCAGTCCCTCGTGACTTAAAAAGGGAATTTTAAAGAAAAAAGATTTAATGCCAAAATGGGACTATTCCTTAACTTTAGGAACCAAATCTCAATTTCTCAATTGTCTCAATTTCTCAGAACACACACAGACGCTCTGAGAGCCACCATTATTATGATATAGATCTTTGAACACAGATACACAGTTGTCAAACACAGGCCTGTACATCTACTGGATCCTGTTGGTTCTAATTTAAACTAGAAGCACTCAGAGAGCGCAGACCTCGCCAAGGCTGATCAGTGCCCCCCCCCGTGGGCCCCCCCACGCCAAGGAGGTTATGTTTTTGCCAGGGTTTGTTTGTTGTTTGTCTGTCTGTTTGTCTGTCCGTTAGTGTGCAACATAACTCAAAAAGTTATGGACAGATTTGGATGAAATTTGTGGTCTGCGCCCCCCCCCGGGGCCCCCCCACCCCCGATCACCACCAAAATTTAATCATTTCTTCCTTATCCCATTTCCAACAACCCTGAAAATTTATCCAAATCTGTCCATAACTTTTTGAGTTATGTTGCACACTAACAGACAGACAAACAGACAGACAAACAAACAAACCCTGGCAAAAACATAACCTCCTTGGTAGAGGTAATTATTTGAATGTAATGGAATTCAAAGTCTAACTGAGTCCAACCTTATTAAAGCCAAGTCTTTGCTTTGGTTTATAAACTGGTCACATTAGTAATTGTGATTTGAAGCATTTATAATGTTAATTTTGCTTCGCTTTGCCCCTTGAACCCCACTAGGGCTCCCATCCTGGACCTCACCATTCCATTCTCCTGCCCCCCCAACCCCCCCAACCCCCACACACCACCACACTATCCATATTTCTGGATCTGCCACTGGGTACTGTGTACAATTGTATTTGGGGAAAAGTACAAAAATACATATGTTTCCTCTGTATAGAAAACACTTGCCTTCATCCATTTCACGTCCACGTTGTGTCTCGACAGCTCACACTCAATAGAGATGATTGCTCCGTCTGGGAATTTCTGGTCTTCCAGTTTTCTGAAAATCGTCACTGGGGTTCTGGTCAAGGAGCAGAAAACCCATTAGGCTCAAGGATCAGCACCAAGCGCTGCTCTAACATCAAATACTCGACAGGGTTAAGTTATGTGGCCTAATCTAATGTGATGACATTTTTATCCGGCGTCCTTCCCAGCGTTTGAAGCCCAGCTCAAAGGGCTGATGTGTACTGAGTGACACAGTGTGGACTGGATTATTTTCCAGCATGAAGTTAAACTAGCACCGACAGAAAAGCCTGAATGGTGCTATTGCTTTTCATTCAGTCATGCTAGTCTATTTTATGTTTGAAACCTGATCCCAGATAAAGGCCACAGTAACAGAGCCACCACTCCGCTCTATTATCACGCCTCTGTCGGCTGCTCTGAGTGGACTGACAACAAAATAACATCAGGAAAGGTTTGTTTGGGTGGTTCTGCAGGGCACTGCATGTGGTTTGTAACATTTTAGTATGAATTATTGATGAGAATTATGATTTTTGATTATCTTAACCAATAAAGACCCAGCAATATTTTGTGTCCGTTCCCAAATGAATTTTCTCTATTTAAGGCAGATTTATTTGTATAGTACAATTGATACACAGGGCAATTCACAGTAATTCACAAAATGGAGAAGAGACAATTTAAAACACCAATTAAAACAGAATCAACTAGAAGCACTCGGAGAGCGCAGACCTCCGCCAAGGCTGATCAGTGCCCCCCCCGTGGGCCCCCCCATGCCAAGGAGGTTATGTTTTTGCCAGGGTTTGTTTGTTTGTTTGTCTGTCTGTCTGTCCGTTAGTGTGCAACATAACTCAAAAAGTTATGGACAGATTTGATGAAATTTTCAGGGTTGTTGGAAATGGGCCCCCCCCGTGGGCCCCCCCACCCCACCCCCGATCACCACCAAAATTTAATCATTTCTTCCTTATCCCATTTCCAACAAACCCTGAAAATTTCATCCAAATCTGTCCATAACTTTTTGAGTTATGTTGCACACTAACAGACAGACAAACAGACAAACAAACAAACCCTGGCAAAAACATAACCTCCTTGGCGGAGGTAATAAAACATAAATAATAATCAGTTAAAATAAAGTAAAAGGTCAGATAGAACCCTTTCAGTTGTTCTAAGGTTAGAGGTCAGAGTTGAAGCCTGTCTCACTGTTCCAGAGTTTAGCTGCATGGAACTGAAACACAGCTTCACCCTGTTAATCCTGACTCTGGGACCAGCAGAAGACCAGACCCAGAGGTTCTCAGGGTCCCAGATGGTTCATATGGGACCAACATGTCAGAGATGTGCTTTGGTGCTAGACCATGGACAGACTTGTACAGGAGCAGAGCTGTTTTAAAGTCAATTCTCTGAGCCAGAGGAAGCCAGTGCATAGACCTGGACCAGGACTAATATGGTGGTCCTTCCTGGTTCTAGTCTGGACCTGAGCAGCAGCGTTCTGGATGTTCTGCAGCTGTCTTACAGCAGATTTAGAGAGTCCAGTGAGAAGGTTGTTCCGCTAGTCTAACCTGCTCCAGATAAATGCATGGATACGTCTGTCTAAGTCTGGTTTAAACCTTTGATTCTACCAGTGTTTGTAAGATGGTCAAAGGCTGATGATGGTATTGCTTTAATGTGTCTGTCAAAGTTTAGGTCTGAGTCCATTATTACCTCTAGATGTCTACCCTGATTTTAAGTTTTCAAATCATGAGATTCCAGATGACTGATGACACTTCGGGTTTTTTTTGGGCCAAAGACGACTTCAGTCTTGTCTGAGTTTAACCTTTTTTAAGTGATTTATCAAAATTTATTATAATATTATCTTCTGTTTTGCATTCTTAGTGTAAATCATGCACTTTCTTATATTTAATTCACAGATCATGTAAATGTTCTTGACAAGTCACAGTAAACTTAAAGGTTATTATATCAAAACAAGCAAAGTGTTGATGTCTGTCAAGTTGAAGTGATGATGACGTGTTTCCATGGTAACTATGGAGCCTGTGAACTCCACATGGGTCATATCTGGTGACCATGAAAAGATGACAAATGGTATTTTACACCAATTATTTATGTGTATCAATTAATAGGATGAATGGATCAATAGATGCTTTTGGTCGCCAGTGGCTGTTTGGGTCTTTAAGGGTTAATCTACCACGAACAGATACAGGAACTCTTAGGAAAAAGCCACATTTTAAAGCTGTAACTGGTTAATTTATGTACCGTACTTTCCGGACTATTTGGCCACACCTGACTAAGCCACACCCACCGTCTCCAATGTCCCACCATCGATTCATTGATGCCAAGCTTACGTGCAGCAGCTCTATTTTTCTTTGACAGCCCGATCGATCGTTAGCCCAGAAAACATAAATTAGCAGCATCATGTTTGAGCCACGGGTTCACAGCATGTGGAAAAAGTAGAGGATTATAGACCGGAAATTGTTATTAAATATGTTATTTTGGGAATTTGGTGGAGTCTGAAGAGAGTGATATATATTGTTTAGTTTCAGGTTTTTTTACTATATAAACTGCCTGTCCAAAAAAACTCCCGTACACAATATTTCCCTGGACTGACTTTGGTTTAGTTTGTTGGACTCATTCCCTGAGGCAGCGCTGATTTCATGCAATGCTTATAATATGCCACAACAAATGTCAGCATTTATTTTCATCCACATCTTCATCCACATTTTTATCCGATCATTGTTAATACTGTTCTCCATCACATCCCATAGATTCTCAGTGGAGTCCAGACTGGAACTGTGGAACACAAGGTCTAACCCATGTGTGAAAGTGAAGCCTCGTGCTCCTTTTCATAAACTGGATGAATCCAATGGATCCTGGGATTGTCTAGTCCAGGGGTCTCAAGCATGCGGCCCGGGGGCCAAATGTGGCTCACCAAAGGTTCCAATGGGGCCCCTGGGATGAATTTGCAAAGTGCAAAAAGGGTCAAGGCTGTGGAACTCATTTTAGTTCAGGTTCCACATACAGACCAATATGATCTACAGTAAAATAACAGCATAATAACTTACAAAAAATGATGACTGTATATTTTCTTTTCGGTTTGATGTGAAAAAAATAATATTACACTATATGCCTATAAATAATGACAACTTCAAATATTTGTCTTTATTTTAGTGCAAAAAATAACATTAAATTATGAAAATATTAACATTTACAAATTATCCTGTTACAATAAAATGTGAATAATCTGAACAAATATGAACAACCTGAAATGTCTAAAGAAAATTAAGCACAATTTTAACAATTTTCTGCCTGTTACTAAGTGTTTAGTGTCTTTGTAGATCCAATTCATAATGCACATGTATAAAGGATAAGTTGAAGTATAATATTGTTAAAAGTGCACTTATTTTTCTTTAAAAAATTTCAGTTTTTTCAGATTATTCATTTCTTTTTTGTTTGGATAGTTTATAAAAGTAAATATTTTCATAATTTCGTGGGGGGTTTTTTGCACTAAAACAAAGACAAAAATTTGGAGTTGTCATTATTTGTAGGTTATTATGCTATTATTTTACTGGTCCGGCCCACTGGAGATTAAATTGGGCTGAATGTGACCCCTGAAAGAAAATGAGTTTGAGAGCCCTGGTCTAGTCTTTTTGCTCTTTAACAAACTGATGGTTGTTTAAGATAGTGATTCTCAACTGGTGGGTCGCAACCCAAAAGTGGGTCGCTGAAGAATAATTCTGGAATAAATACAGTCTTGCTCTGAGCTGCTCTAAAATGTCACAGTAACCTCATGTATCTCTCTACTGATGAAGTTTGCCTCCCAGTAAGCTCATGGACGTCACTACTGATAAGATTCAGGGTCAGTTCTGTTCACTGGAGAAGATGTTTTGGCTACAGAAGCTAGGACCTTGCACTCCAATGGATACACGTCTACGGCAACAATCATAACACTTTACGTAATGGTCATGTAGATGTTTGTAAAAGCTCAGAGTAAATTCAAAGGTTATTACATCAAACTAGAAAACAAGAGAATGAGGAAAAATGTACTTTTCTGACAAAATCTCTCATTAACTGAACATGAAAACAAGCATCTCCATCCACTGTCACTGATCCAACTCCATGGGTTTTACTGGTGGATCAATGTTGTAGAAGATGACGGTGTTTCCATGGTAACTACAGAGCCTCTGATTGTCCAAATGGGTCATATCTGATTGATAGAATGGACCAACAGGTATTAAACAGTTGACAGTTTTCAGTAGATGGTTTTGGCTCTTTAAGGGTTAACCCCAGGATGAGGCTGCTATTTAGGATGCTAAACACTATCTGTACAATCATCTACGACTTTTTCAAAATGACGTACCCTTCACTACAAGTCGTGCAGATGTCTTGAGGTTCTCTACGCTGAACACAAAGGTGCCGGTGTCTTCCACTGTCAGGTTGGAGATGGTGAGGCTGTGGACTTTGCTTTGGCGCTCATACGAAGTGACTTGTGGGTTTGAGCTGGATTCCGTTTCTCATCCATGAGCCTGGGACGTCTGGATGGGACAGTTCCACCTCAAAAGAGGCCGTTTCTCTCTCAATGGTTCTTATGTCGCTCAGCCCTCTCTGATTGTGATTTTTCGAGCTGTAAGAAAAATTACAGAAGTGTAAGAGGAAATATTAAACAGCAGGATGGGACTTCGAGGACGGTGTAATAACTATTGGACTATGTTTTTGTACCATTCACTGTCTATACTGTTATAGTTATTTATGTTAACCTCTCACTAGGGATGTAACAATATGAAAATTTCATATCACGGTTATTGTGACCAAAATTATCACGATTATCATTATTATCACGGTATTGTTGTAATGTGTTCAAAATGTTCAAAAACTACTTATACACACACTGAAATAATGCAACCAAGTTGTATTTTGAAAAAAACAAAAAAAAAACAAAACAAAAACAAAAAAATAACACACACAATGTACTTTCTGTTGGCAGAAACATTAAAATATTAACATGTCAACATCAAACACACAAATGTGCATTAAAGATAGCACCTTATGGACAGAAGAGATATCTGCACCAGGGGTGGAAATTAATAGGATTTTATCATATCAATGCCACTGTGGATTCTGTTTACCGATCCAATTCCTTATCAGTTCTCCTATTGATTCCTGAGTGGTTTTTTGAGTGGGAAAAAAAGTAGTTGGACAGGTCATAATGGAGCTGGATTGAACATTTTCCAGATCAAATTATTCAATGTCACATATATACACTATTGTACACACAAACAGACAGTGAAACACAATCATATTTTCCTGAACTGTTCAATGAACAAATGTAAATATTCTGAAAGAATGAGGATTTTAACCCTTTCATGCATAGTGCTCACTACAGTGGACAGTTATTCTACAGCTGTTCTCATATATTCATGGATTTTGTTGTTTTAGTTCCATATCAGCCAACACAGTGTACACTTATGCATCATCACATACACTGACATTCATTACATTACTGTAACTATGCTGTTCTCAGTAAACCTGATCTAGAGTAACATGTTTAAGTGTAAATCAAGTGCGTGTTATTGTTATAAGTCTGTAATTAACAGTTTGTTTGTTTTTTAAAAGTTGTCTTTTTTTTCATGTACAAATGATAAGTTACTATTCAAAAATCACCAAATTCACCCAAAAATGACCCTAAAACCACCTAAAAATTACTCAAAAAACACCCAAAAATTACCCAAAAATTACCCAAAACCACCTTAAAATTACTCAAAAACCAGCTAAAAACCACCCAAAAATTACCCAAAACCAGCGAAAAACCACATAAACACCACCTAAAAATCCTGCAAAAACCACCTAAAAATCACACAAAAATTAGCCAAAAACCACCTAACAACCACCAAAATCACACAAAAACCACCTAAAAATAACCCAAAAATTACCCAAAAACCACATAAAAACCACCTAATAATCACGAAAAAAAATTACCCAAAACCCACATAAAAACCACCTAATAATCACCCAAAAATTACCCAAAAACCACATAAAAACCACCTAATAATCACCCAAAATTACCCAAAACCACCTTAAAACCACCCAAATGACCCAAAAACCACCTAACAATTAGTGAAAAAACAATTTTTTTTATTTTTTTATTTTTTTGCCTATTATCTCCATGAAGTGAGTAATGACTGGTATTAACATGTTAAAATGTGATAAAACTTCAGATTAGCAGCATTAAAAATGTCTGTTAAATGTTCATACTGTCTTCCACAGATAATTTTTGTAGATAAGTCATTTATCAGAGAAACTATTAAAGCAAGTAAACAAACAACTACTCCTGTCTGATAAATGAATTACCTACAATAAGCATTAAAAATGTTTTTATTTCATAGTTTTCACACAATATATCAGTAAATACATGTTTCTTTGCTTCAAAAATTTAACGCATGGTGTCCAGCTGAGTGGACATTTTTGCAACTCCATGAAATAGGTTCATAAAAAAATTTTCTTTCGGCATGTTTTTTTTCATGCCTAAAGAGGAATAAAAACACTCAGGAAAAAAAATCTGGATTAAGGTTCTCCTAATTCATGCATGAAAGGGTTAAAACATGTTAGGCTGATCTGATCCAGACTGGTCAGTGGTTCAGTCCTGGTGAGTGACAGACAAACCACAACAGTGGCGTATGGTCCAGTTCCTCTGGAGGTCAGTCATCAGATTGCTGCTTCTCCGGGAAATGAGCATCACCGTGATTTTCAAAGTGCAGTCATCGAACACAGTTATCATGATAATTAGAATTTAAATGGTAATACTAACCGTCGGCAATTTTTACCGTGGTTTATCATTATACTGGTAATCGTTACATCCCTACCTCTCACCATCCACAAGGTCCTCACTGACCCCCACAGGGATAGGATTAAGGTTACATTTCAGCCATGTTTGAACTGAGGTAGTGTAGGTTTAGTGTTGCATAGCCACCCCTATCCCACACCAGTGGGACATACACCTAAAAAACTATTGGGACTGAGTCTGTTACGCAGGATGAAGGATCACAGCAACAGTACCGGTGTAAAGTGGAGGCCGAGAAGTTGATCTGCTAGAATGTTTGCATAAGGGGACGCAAGCCATGGTATTAAAATAACTAAATACAAAAGAAGTCATATAAAAAGAAAAGTGTCTGTCAAAACTTGTCATTTTCAGCATTTAGTTGAAGCTTAGAGGATATTTTTTCATGTATCAAAAGAGATTTCATACAATTCACAGTCAAAAGCAACCCATTTTAGAGTGAGGAAGGAAGGAAGGAAGGAAGGAAGGAAGGAAGGGAGGGAGGGAGCGAGGGAGGGAGGAGGAAGGAAGGAATTAAGGAAGGGAGGGAGGGAGGGGGGAGGAAGGAAGGAAGGAAGGAAAGGAGGAAGGGAGGAAGGAAGGGAGGGAGGAAGGAAGGAAGGAACGAAGGAAGGAAGAACGAAGGAAGGAACGAACGAAGGAGGAACGAACGAAGGAAGGGAAAAGAAGACTGACAGTTTCCCTGGTCACGAAAGTCTCCTGCACCTTTAATAGGAACTGCATTTGATATACACATTAAATCAGTGGATCTCAGTCTTTTTCTGTGGCCCCCCTTTGGAGGGCCATAAATCTTTAGGCCCCCCTCAACCCCAACAACACTGGAACAGTGGTGCAATTAGAACTTTTACTGAAAGAAACATCAATATTGTAACAATACTTTATGCTTTTCCTTGAATAATTTCTGTTCAAATTAAAAATAACTTAGATTTTTCTTTGAACAAAACTAATAAACTCAACCAGACTTCTCTGAGACAGCATTTTTCCAAATAAGAATAGGAAATGCACAATTATCTTACAGCTATTACAATAAAGTTCCTTTTTTTAGACCAACAAACACATGTTGGTTCCACAGATGAACATGTGACCAACATCAGTAGGTCAGTGAGCCCGTTTCCATTGGACATCTGAGAACATTAACGTCCAAACTGGTCCAAAACACAAACATGTGTCCATGTGTCCAGTCCTTGTCCATTCTCCAAACCTAAACTCTTTGTCTAGTCTAGTGACAGATCACCATGGCAGTAGATTGGTTGGTGTCCGTCCATAAAATGAGTCCAGGGTGCTCCAACCATCAAACATTAGTTCCACCTGATACATGTTCTAACCTGAAGAACAAAAAAACACCAGGAGTGAACCCAAGACCCCCCTGGGAAGACTTCACGCCCCCCCTAGGACGCCCACCCCACAGTTTGACCAACACTGTATTAAATGAATTACACAAACTAAATATGCAGTAAACCAACCACAGGCTTCAACATTACTATAGAACAGGGCTCTTAAACATGCGGCCCAGGGACCAAAGGTTCCAATCCGGCCCCTGGGATGAATTTGCGAAGTGCAAAAATTCCACAGTCAAGGCTGTGGAACTCATTTTAATTCAGGTTCCACATACAGACCAATATCTAAAGTAAAATAATAACAGCAGAAAAACCTACAAAATAATGACTGTGTTTTTTTTGGTTTGATGTGAAAAAAATAATATTCCATTATGCTTATAAATAATGACAACTTCAAATTTTTGTCGTTGTTTTACTGCAGAAAATATTTACATTTACAAACTATCCTGTAACAAGAACATGTGAATAAACTGAACAAATATGAACAACCTGAAATGTCTAAAGAAAATGAGCACAATTTTAAAATTTTCTGCCTGTTACTAAGTGTTTAGTGTCTTTGTAGATCTGATCCATAATGCACATGTAGAAATGAGATGTTGAGGCATAATGTTGTTAAAATTGCACTTATTTTTCTGAAGAAATTTCTATTTTTTCAGGTTATTCACATCTTTTTTGTTTGGATAGTTTATAAAAGTAAGTATTTTCATAATTTAATGGGGGGTTTTTTGCACTAAAACAAAGACAAAAGTTTTGAGTTGTCATTATTTATAGGTTATTATGCTAGTATTTCACTGGTCCAACCCACTGGAGATCAAATCGGGTGAATGTGGCCCCTGAAAGAAAATGAGTTTGACAGCCCTGCTGCAGAGTGTTTAGTGTCTTAAAAATTGTTGTTTTTAATACTTTTTCTTTATTGTCCACTTCTCAACATTTATTACAAATCCACAAAATTGTTGCTAATATTCACATTAACTAATGGAATAAATTCGATGTTCTGTGGCAGATGTTGGACACCTTCCCTTCAGAGTCAGAATGCCTCCGTATGTGGGTAGTGGGACAAAGGATCCTGATGTGATGCAGTCCCTCATAAAGTGGGTTACCTGAGCACCCTAATGCTAAACGAAGCTTAGTGCTCCAGTTCCATGAAAAGGCTGAACGTCATCAGATTAGTACATTTCAGTTACCTGAAAACGATGATCAATCATTTGTGTGTCTAAACATAGGCTCCAGGAACAAGCATTTTCATGACCCCTTCAGCAGACCATTCTCCAATATGGACCCGGCTTGGAGTCTCATCAGTTCACAGCAGCAAACAATGCACGCTGGCACACACACTGACAAACCGATATTTAGTAATTTAAGTACAAGGCTTTACACAAAAGCCGCCACTGAAACTGCCAACATTTTTCACTTATTCTAACACAGACAAGCATTCCCCGTGGAAAAAAAAGGAGTGTTTATTTTGGAGACCTGATGACAACAACCTTAGGTTTGAAGGCCAGTGTGTAAATTTAGATGCAATGAGAGAAGATCCAAATTCATAGGAGGTGCCAACAGCAGCCTGAAGTTCTGACTTTCCCCTTCCCACTCACACTAGTGTCGAAAGAACAGCCCTTAATTCACCCACCAGCTAGGGTATCAAGATGACGAAATATAAGAAGCGTGCACCAAGAAAAACAAGCAGAAGTACAGCTTAATCACTACAAGACGCCATGTTTTTTATTGTGTGTCAAGCCTGGCCTGTTCTAGAAAGAGTTTGAGGACATTTATTTTGCCTAGAAAGAATTGCGTTAAATTGCATTTATTCTGTTAAAATGTCATTTGAATTAGACACAGATAATGAAATGATCATTGATTCTATATCAATACAGAGAAAGCCTTGCCTGAATGTCAGTGCGGGCTGGAGGGCAATCACCTGTTGGTTGCCATCATGTTGCAGTACAAGTGCCACCCCTTGGTCCCCAGTCACTCAAATTACTCCTACTCAGTTAAGTCAGCTTGCTTTCACAAGCAGCAAAGTGACTGAGGCCACGCTAGAGGTGGAGTCATCAGCAACGGCAGTAAACAAACAACAACAGTGCATAGTGAGAACACGTGCACACTCACGTTCCACTGCGAGCGGCGCTTGCGTGCGGTCATGGAGGTCTCGCAGCTGTAGGTGCCCCGGTCGGACAGGCCCAGGCTGTGGATGGTGACACTGTGTTTTCGACCCTGGTGTTTCAGGGAATACTTGGCTCCAGGGTGGATTAGCACCCCTTGTCTCATCCATTGAACTTCTCCTGAATCCACACTCACTTCTACCTCTAGAGTCACCTCACTGTACTCCTCAGCTGTCACTGGAGTCATTTTCTTGGTGAACAACACCTGTTGCTCTAAAAAGTAATACAAGGAATTACTAAATACCAGCATCATGTCATTTTTAAAAAAATTTCATTTCACTAATTTCTTTATCGTTAGCTCATTCATACACAAATAACTCATACGCAAATGGACCGAAGTCTGTGGAACCGTTGAATCCAGGTGTTTCTTTTCTAACAGGGGTCTGGGATCCAAAACAATAATGACTAATGTCAGAATATAGTTTTATATAAATATCCTATTGATTATTAATATTGATGTTTCTATGTCAGAGAGATAGATAGATAGATAGATAGATAGATAGATAGATAGATTAGATAGAGATAGATAGATAGATAGATAGATAGATAGATAAACATAGAATACAAGAGCAAACACACTACACATAATAAATTAGAAGTATAAAAAACAAAAATGGTGTCATGATGTGTCCACATATTTATGTCCATATAGTTTAGAAACATCAATATTTCACTGCAGGATAATGGTAGATTTTTCTTCCTCAGTCAGATGTGATGAAAGTAGATGGTTAGATGTAGAAGAAAATTATATTTACAGTCAGAGCAGGAAAAATATTATAGAAATTTAGAGGAAGAGAAGAGTCCTGGATTAAAAAAAAAAAAAAAAAAAAAAAAGTCAATGTAGAGAGAATGAAGTCCAAACGATTTCTGAGGCATTTTGGAAACAAATATAGCAATTTAACCCAAACTAACCAATGCAATGATATTTATCCCATAATATAAAACTATATTCTGACATTAGTCATTATTGTTTTGGATCCCAGACCCCTGTTAGAAAAGAAACACCTGGATTCAACGGGTCCACAGACTTTGGTCCATTTGCGTATGAGTTAATTATACTATGAGTCTAACAATATGTAGTCATACTATGTGTCTGACATCAACCACATTGTGAAGTAACTCCAAGTCAGAGCAAAAATAAAACTTCATTTACATTCCAAGAACTAAATGGCTCCGTCACAGTGTGTTTTCACTGTGGTCTAAAAGGCCCACCAACATAATAAGATAATAAGTTTGCAGACACAATTAAGAAGCTCAGTGGAAATGGACGATGGCAATCATTTTCAAATCTCATAAACCCATATTTAATACACAATAGGTAAAACAAATCAAAGATTTAAACTGAGAAAAAAGATTAAAAAAAAAAAAAAAAAGATTATTTTGAAGGCAGCAACATATAATTCAGATAATTTGGACAAATATTCGGTCTCCAAGTAATTTGGACAAGGACAACAAAAGGCTGGAAATTGAAGTAGCACTAAAAAGGAACAGCTGAAGTTCCATTCAGCAGCTACTCTGGTGAGTCAGGTTGGAAATAGAGCAGAGGTTCACCGTAAAAACTGCATCTAAAAATTGGGAAACAATTTCTGAATAATGTTCTTCTATGTAAATTCCTCTAAACTTTGAATAATCCATTTTCTGTGGTATGAAATATAGCATGGAAAGTTGGAGATTCTAAAGAAATCTCTGTGCACGAGGGACAAGACTGGAAATCAATATTGGATGTCCGTTATCTTCATACGACACTAGATTAAAACCATTCTAATTAAAATCACTGTCATCACAAGAAAATTTTACACAGATCCCAGAAAAAAAGGTGAGATGGTGATCCCACCTTTTGAAAAGGTGATAAAAGTTTACAAAACTATTTTTAAAAGTTGCTGAAATTGTTGCAGATGCTTGTTGATGGCAAGGTAATAATAGTTTTGGATTTTTCATTATAGTTTAGTTTTATTTAGTTTTGACTTTTTTTTCTCTTATTCAGTTAGTTTTAATTCATTTTTAGAGCAGGTTTGCTAGTTTTTATTAGTTTTAATTTTTTTTTATAAATGTTTAGTTTTAGTTTAGTTTTAGTATTAATTTCAGTTTTGTCATTTTTTGTCTTCGTCGCTGTCATATTCAAATAAATCCCAGACGGGACTCTGCTGCTTTCTCCCAACTTTAGTCTCCATGTTTCCAGGTAGAGTGGGGATGACAAGATGACGCTAAACGACAAGTGACGGACTGTATAATAATAATAATGATCTTTATTTATATAGCACTTTTCATACATTAAAAACTGTAGCACAAAGTGCTTTACATATCAGTTTAAAAATCAGTACCGCCCCCCACCCTCACCCACCCACTCACCCGCACACACACACACACACACACATAATATGCAAACCCACAAGCTCACACATACTTAAGAAGACTGGCTGAGCACATGCCGCTAGCTAAAATTGTTAGAGCGAAATAAATAATTTTCGTATTAATTCGATGTTGACAAAGACGAAAATGAAGGGAATTTTATCCATAATTTTTTATATATTTTAGTTAGTTTTGTAAACACACAATATAGTTTCAGTTACTTATCTTTTTTTTTTCTCTTAATGAGTTTTTATTTATTTCAGTTAACAAAAATGTTTTTTCCATTCTAGTTTTCGTCATTTCATTAGTTTTCGTTAATGATATTAACCTTGATTGCTGGCAGCTGAAAAGTTGCTAAATCTAGCAACAAAAGTGCTAAGTTGTCATCAATGGAAAGGACAAGTACAATAAATACGATCCATTGGTGTTGAGCAGATAGAATCCTATGTAAGACATGAATGGGACCACATTCCTGTCCAAAAAGTCCAACAGCAGGTCGTCTCAGGCCCCAGATGTTATCGAATGTTAATATGGCACTATGCTAATATTTTGGAAACATGTTGCTGCCATCAAATTCAAAATTTCACTGTCTCACTTTAATCATTGGATATGTTTTGTACTCTAATATTCAATCATGAATAAAACATGGGTTTATGATGTCTAAAATTTTTATTATTCCCATTTGACACAATATCCCAACTTTTTTTGGAGTCAGGGTTACGTAAAATGCTTGAATATTGACCATTTAGAAATCTCTAGCACTGCAAGCCTAACCCCCCGAAGTTTCTGAACTCAGACAGGCCTAGCCTCTAAAAGGGTGACTTATGAGGGTACATGAAGTCCCCTCATCTGCATTTAGACCCTGTAGATGCAGATGAAATTAAAACATTTCTAGTTCCTGTGAAAGGTTCCTGCCGTGGAGATGCAGTTTAACAGATCATATTCACACAGCAGCCATTTTCCTCTGATGTCACAGGTTCCATGCAATGTCGGCAAAACGATAGTATCACACATGTAACAGGAAAATAATAAAATGGTATTGAACAGAAAACAAAAAGACAACAGAGAAAGCTATGGTGGCCCAGAGGTGCAACAGCCCAAAAAATTATCCACTATAAGAAAAAAAAGAGAATGGCCCCAAAAGTGATCTGCTATAAGAAAAAAAAGAGAACAGCCACAGACCTTGTTCTCTTTTTTTTTCTTATATGGATTTTTTTTGGGCTGTTCTCTTTTTTTTTCTTATCGTGGATAATTCTTTGGGCTGTTGCACCTCTGGGCCACTGCAGAAATCAGATCTGAACGTATGTAAAAATGTACGTAAAACAACGTTTGAAATGGTTAGACAACAGCTAACGTCAGCAACCAAACACATTTTAACTACTGTAGTTGCTTTTCTACTGACCCTCAAATTGTGTGAATATAACTTACGCATAAAAATTTGCCTAATGGAAAAATGACAATTTCAGCAAAACTCTCATTTTTCAATGAAAAGTTTTTGCATTTGCAAAAGGTGGTTTTTCAGGCGTGGCGAAATCGGTGTATTGTGCAAAACTGCAATGGAAAGACCTTTCTGTGCAACTAGAGTCACATGAACAAAAAAAAAGAAACAGATGTTGATGGATGTTACAACAAGCTAAGACAAAGAGTTTTAAAAGAAACAGAGGTGGGAAGTAACAAAGTATAAGTACTTGTTACTGTACTTAAGTAGATTTTTTAGGTATCTGTACTTTACTTGAGTATTTATTTTTCTGGTAACTTTTTACCTTTACTCCCCTACATTTTTGCATAAATATCTATACCTTCTACTCCTTACATTCTCAGAATAGACTCGGTACTTTTTCAAACTAACGGATGTGACAGTAAAATACCACGATTCAGACGGAAAATCAGTGGAGGAGAGAAGGAGGACAGGGTCAGAACCAGAGTCCTGCACGAAGTCAGTACCAGAGTCCAGTACAGGGTCAGTACCAGAGTCCTGCACGGGGTCAGTACTAGAGTCCTGCACGGGTCAGTACCAGAGTCCAGTACAGGGTCAGTACCAGAGTCCTGCACAGGGAGGTCAGAACCAGAGTCCTGCACGGGGTCAGTACCAGAGTCCTGCACGGGGTCAGTACCAGAGTCCAGTACAGGGTCAGTACCAGAGTCCTGCACGGGGTCAGTACCAGAGTCCTGCACGGGGTCAGTACTAGAGTCCTGCACGGGGTCAGTACCAGAGTCCAGTACAGGGTCAGTACCAGAGTCCAGTACAGGGTCAGTACCAGAGTCCTGCACAGGAGGTCAGAACCAGAGTCCTGCACGGGGTCAGTACCAGAGTCCTGCACGGGTCAGTACCAGAGTCCAGTACAGGGTCAGTACCAGAGTCCTGCACAGGGAGGTCAGAACCAGAGTCCTGCAGGGGTCAGTACCAGAGTCCAGTACAGGGTCAGTACCAGAATCCAGTACAAGGTCAGTACCAGAGTCCTGCACGGGGTCAGTACCAGGGTCCAGTGCAGGGTCAGTACCAGAGTCCAGTATGGGGTCAATAGCAGAGTCCAGTACAGGGTCAGTACCAGAGTCCAGTACAGGGTCAGTACCGGAGTCCTGCACAGGGAGGTCAGAACCAGAGTCCTGCAGGGGTCAGTACCAGAGTCCAGTACAGGTCAGTACCAGAGTCCTGCACAGGGAGGTCAGAACCAGAGTCCTGCAGGGGTCAGTACCAGAGTCCAGTACAGGGTCAGTACCAGAGTCCAGTACAGGGTCAGTACCAGAATCCAGTACAGGGTCAGTACCAGAGTCCTGCATGGGGTCAGTACCAGGGTCCAGTACAGGGTCAGTATCAGAGTCCAGTATGGGGTAAGTACCAGGGTCCAGTGCTGGGTTAGTACCAGAGTCCAGTATGGGTCAATAGCAGAGTCCTGCACAGGGAGGTCAGAACCAGAGTCCTGCAGGGTCAGTACCAGAGTCCAGTACAGGCTCAGTACCAGAGTCCAGTACAGGGTCAGTACCAGAGTCCTGCACGGGGTCAGTACCAGGGTCCAGTACAGGGTCAGTATCAGAGTCCAGTATGGGGTAAGTACCAGGGTCCAGTGCAGGGTCAGTACCAGAGTCCAGTATGGGGTCAATAGCAGAGTCCAGTACAGGGTCAGTACCAGAGTCCAGTATGGGGTAAGTACCAGGGTCCAGTGCAGGGTCAGTACCAGAGTCCAGTATGGGGTCAATAGCAGAGTCCAGTACAGGGTCAGTACCAGAGTCCAGTACAGGGTCAGTACCAGAGTCCTGCACGGGTCAGTACCAGGGTCCAGTGCAGGGTCAGTACCAGAGTCCAGTATGGGGTCAATAGCAGAGTCCAGTACAGGGTCAGTACCAGAGTCCAGTACAGGGTCAGTACCAGAGTCCTGCACAGGGAGGTCAGAACCAGAGTCCTGCAGGGGTCAGTACCAGAGTCCAGTACAGGGTCAGTACCAGAGTCCTGCACAGGGAGGTCAGAACCAGAGTCCTGCAGGGGTCTGTACCAGAGTCCAGTACAGGGTCAGTACCAGAGTCCAGTACAGGGTCAGTACCAGAATCCAGTACAGGGTCAGTACCAGAGTCCTGCATGGGGTCAGTACCAGGGTCCAGTACAGGGTCAGTATCAGAGTCCAGTATGGGGTCAATAGCAGAGTCCTGCACAGGGAGGTCAGAACCAGAGTCCTGCAGGGGTCAGTACCAGAGTCCAGTACAGGGTCAGTACCAGAATCCAGTACAGGGTCAGTACCAGGTCCTGCACGGGGTCACTACCAGGGTCCAGTACAGGGTCAGTATCAGAGTCCAGTATGGGGTAAGTACCAGGGTCCAGTGCAGGGTCAGTATCAGAGTCCAGTATGGGGTCAATAGCAGAGTCCAGTACAGGCTCAGTACCAGAGTCCAGTATGGGGTAAGTACCATGGTCCAGTGCAGGGTCAGTACCAGAGTCCAGTATGGGGTCAATAGCAGAGTCCAGTACAGGGTCAGTACCAGAGTCCAGTACAGGGTCAGTACCAGAATCCAGTACAGGGTCAGTACCAGAGTCCTGCACGGGGTCAGTACCAGGGTCCAGTGCAGGGTCAGTACCAGAGTCCAGTATGGGTCAATAGCAGAGTCCAGTACAGGGTCAGTATCAGAGTCCAGTATGGGGTAAGTACCAGGGTCCAGTGCAGGGTCAGTACCAGAGTCCAGTATGGGGTCAATAGCAGAGTCCAGTACAGGGTCAGTACCAGAGTCCAGTACAGGGTCAGTACCAGAATCCAGTACAGGGTCAGTACCAGAGTCCTGCACGGGGTCAGTACCAGGGTCCAGTGCAGGGTCAGTATCAGAGTCCAGTATGGGGTCATAGCAGAGTCCAGTACAGGGTCAGTACCAGAGTCCAGTACAGGGTCAGTACCGGAGTCCTGCACAGGGGGTCAGAACCAGAGTCCTGCAGGGTCAGTACCAGAGTCCAATACAGGGTCAGTACCAGAGTCCTGTACAGGTCCACTTTTTCCAGACTTTTCCTGAGTACCATGACTGACCCCTGTTTAAACCCACTGTCTCCACAGTAACTCACTTTAATGGCTTTATTTTTGGCTAAAACACTCTACATCCTTAAATCTCTAGTCTGTGCTCAGTGCCGTCTGTGGGCGGATGGAAACAGGTGAAACTCACTGTTAAAAAAACAAACCGCCTGTGGATCGACCACGGTCAAATCAGATGAGCATCAACATTAAATGTCCTGCCTATTATTTTCATCCATGAATCTTCTTTTATTTTTTCTCTTCCTTACCCGCTACCCCCCCACATTTCCTTTAATTTTATCCATATTTACCTGTGAAAATTCTTATAATTTTTTTTTTTACCTGTGGGTGCCGGACTATGGTCAGTATCGTTCACTGTGGAATTAGAAAACAGAAACTTTCATGATTTTGTCTGATTAAATACGTATTGTTTCATTCATGGCCAAAAATGCAGTTTTACTTTTTACTTTTGTTCTTTATTACAGTTGAGAAGTTGTACTTTTTTTACTTCTACTTAAGTAAAGAAGTTGTATCAGTACTTCTACTTTTACAAGAGTTTTTTCCACACAAGTAGCTGTACTTTTACTTAAGTACAGAATGTGAGTACTTTTGTCACCTCTGAAAACAAACGTGTCGGTATGTGGACACATGAGGAAACCCAATCATTTTAGAATTCAGTTCAAGATAGAGGAGTAACGAACATTCAGTATTCAAAACGAGAAATGTGAGCATTTTCCAGAACCTAGAGGGCGCTATGAGACAAATATGAATATATCTGTAAATCTGATATTTATGTTGGTCGCCATGTTTATGGAATGACATCTCTGACATCTTGTGATAAATAAACAAATTGTCACCATTGTGATTTCATGGAAAAACTCACATTACACACTTCTGTTTTTTCGACATTTAGTAAATATCGGTAAAGTTTTGTGCATATGTCCAATGGAAAAGCGACTACTGTCTGCTAAATATATACGATATAGTAAGAAAGGTGTAAATTATTCTGAAAAGGTTTCAAATACTTGGTTTGGTGAAAACACAGCAAGATGGTTCGATATTAGAACATTATTTTACACCTTTCCTACTGTATCACAGTATAAAACAGTAATCCAGTGAAGTGGTTTTCTATGCCCGAAGGATTGTAACAGAAAAATAACTATTCGTTTTAATAACTGTGTGACTCCAACTCTGAATCTATCAGAGGAAAATGGCCTCCATGTGAACATGGTCCATCCAGACCAAAAAATCTGCACAGTTGCATCGAAGTTTCAAATACATAGAGCAAGTCAGGGATTGGGAGCAGCCCCGCCCCCTGTCGTGTCACATGTTCCTACCCCACTGAGCCACATGTCTCTGCCACTTACCAGAGGAATTCTAACAGGAGACGCTGCTAAGCACTAACAGTCCAAGGCACCAGACCAAGGAACAGCTCATGATTTATCCCATACACTTCTGTAGTTCTAATGGTACTAGTCAAACCCTGTTACTGAAACGATTATTTTAGTGCTGGTAAAAAAAAAAATAAAATAATAATAATTTAAAAAAAAGGGCCATAGTTGAAAAATATAGTGGTTCAACTTCAAATATATCAGGTTACTGACAAATAAGTGATTTTTGAATGGGGTCATATTTTTGAATGTTATCCTCATATCATAACCGTCTAACTCATACACAGATGGACCAAAGTCTGCAGACCCGTTGGATCCAGGTGTTTGTGATGCAAAGGATGATGTCATGGATTTCCTTGTGAACATTAAAGGTAGGTTATCATTGTAAAGTACGAAGGGCTTCAAAAAGTTCATGGAAAAACAACATAGCATTGACTTGATCTAAATGGTATGGCCTCTGTTTAACACGGATGGACTTACAATAAGGACTAATGTCAGAATATAGTTTTATATTATGGGATAAATATCCTATTGATTGTTAATATTGATGTTTCTGCGTCCGATCCTCATGAACAGAACATCTGACAGCTGGACATGATGTCCACTATTTATGTCCATATAGTTTAGATACATCAATATTTCACTCTAGTTTAATGGTAGATTTTTCTTCCTCAGTCAGATGTGATGAAAGTACATGGTTAGATGAGGAAAACTGTTGAATCCAGGTGTTTCTTTTCTAACAGGGGTCTGGGATCCAAAACAATAATGACTAATGTCAGAATAGAGTTTATATTATGGGATAAATATCATTGCATTGGTTAGTTCATTAATTTTTCTCAACATTGATTTTTTTTAATCCATTATCCATTTATTAAGATATCCTTTTCATGAGGATTTGTCATAGAAACATCAATATTAATAATTAATATGATATTTATTCCATAGTATAAAACTATATTCTGACATTAGTCATTGTTTTGGATCCCAGACCCCTGTTAGAAAAGAAATATAGTTTTATACTGGGATAAATACATTACTTATTAACATTGATGTTTCTATGAAAAGTATGTGGACCCGTTGAATGTGCATGTGAAGGTGTTTCTTTTCTAACAGGGGTCTGGGATACAAAATAATAATGACTCATGTCAGAATATAGTTTTAAATTATGGGATAAATGTCATTGCATTGGTTAGTTTGGGTTAAATTGTTATCTTTGCTTCTGAAATGCATAAGAGATGGTTTGGACTTAACTTCTCTCAACACTAATTTTTCTGTTATCCTTTTTATGACTGATTTTAAATGTTCTTCCTCTAAATGTCTATATTTCTCCTGCTCTGACTGTAAATAGTAATTTCTACTACATCTAACCATCTACTGTCATCACATCTGACTGAGGAAGAAAAATCTACCATTAAACTACAGTGAAATATTGATGTTTCTAAACTATATGGACATAAATATGTGGACACATCATGTCTCCAGCTGTCAGATGTCCTGTTCATGAGGATCGGACACTGAAACATCAATATTAATGATCAAAAGGATATTTATCCCATAATATAAAACTATATTCTGTCATTGGTCATTATTGTTTTGGATCCCAGACCCCTGTTAGAAAAGAACACCTGAATCCAATGTGTCAACAGACTTTGGTCCATTTGTGTCTGAGTTAGACAGTTATGATCTGAGGATAACGACATGTAGTACTGATTAATAATCCAACTACAGTGTCAATAAACGGGTCAAGCTCTCACCTTGAACATGGAGTTCTGCCTCTGATACCAACCCCTCTGCATCAGCTGTCATTCTGCCGCTATCTGAAACCATACAGTTGCGGATGCACAGCATGTGGCAGAGTCCATTGCTTGAAATGACTGTTCGCTCATTCAGAGTGACCGGTTTGCCATTTAGGCGCCACACCAACTGAGTGTCCTCAGGTGAAAGCACACACTTAAACACTGCATCTTCTCCTTCACGGACTGTGATGCTACGAAGCTCCACTATGAACTCAACAACACGAGGAGCTAAAAGCAGAGCATGTACCTCAGTTAGATTTCATATTTGACTTGTTTTTTTGTTACAGATTTTCTCTCTTCCTTGACTTACTCTCTACAGTGACAGTAGCTGAAGTTCGGTGGTCGGTGCTTTCACAGGTATATTCTCCAGCATCGTCGTCCTCCACTTGGTGGATGGTGAAGCTTCTGTCTCGACCTTGGGCTCGTATTGTGTACCGACGACTTGGAGGAATTTCACGGCCGTCTTTCAGCCACTGGACGTCTCCTTTTGGCATGTTGATTTCACATTGTAATGTAAGACTGCTGCCCTTTACAGACACTGTATTCTCCAGGGGTCTGATAAAGATCACCTTCATTTCTGGCGAAAAGCATAAAGATGAGTAATATCAGATCTGCAGTTATTAAAGGTCACATTTTGAGTAGAAGCGCTAAATTCCTACCTTTGACTAATAGACTGAAATACATCTCATCTGTGTTTGCGTCACAGACATATTCTCCAGAGTCGGACAGCTGCAGCAGATTAATGGTGAGCTTATGGGTATTACCCTCACTGGAGATGTGAATGTTGTCTGCGTTCATACTTGGCCATCTTTCAGCCAACGGACATGGGCTGTGTCTTGGCTCGTAACAGCAGTCAGTGTAACACTCTCACTTTCAAAGGCTGTGATGGGTTTATTTTCTTCTTTATTCAGAAACTTGATGGGTGGATCTGGGGAAAAAAATGTTTTTCATTCAAAATGTACATGCTAATACATGAAGCTGAAGGGTAATGCAGCCAATCATGTCAAATCATTATTTCTTTTCAACATAAAGGCTCATTTTTAGTCATGAGTGAAAATGAAAGAACTAGATGGTCACTGAATTTTATTTTTCATCTTAAATTATTGTAGAAGAGAGAGTCAAGATGAAAAAACATGAAAGACACAACAGACCAAAATGCACAAAGATGAAAACTTTGCAAGAGACATAATTAGTTTTAATATATTATTACATACTTATTACTAATAAGTAATAATAGATAAGTAATTATGTTATTATTACATACATGTATGATTTATAATAACAGAAATTTTATATATATAATATACACACACATATATATATATATATATATATATATATATATATATATATATATATACACACATATATAATATATAAAATTTCTGTATGTATAATACATGTATGTAATAATATAACATAATTACTTATCTATTATTTATTAGTATTACTACTTTATTATTTATTACTATTAGTACTTCTAATATGCAAATGCCTTTTTTCACTACACTTTTTATACTTATTGTTATTACTATTTTCTTTTTCTATTTGTCTTGTAATATTTCTTATATGTGTACTTTCAGTGTTTGTACTGCTACTGGAACCTTAATTTCCTGAGGGCTCTGCTCAAGAGATCAGCAAAATTCTATCGAATCGAATCAAATTGAATCTAATCTAATCTAATCTAATAACCTAATCTAATCTAATCTAATGTAATGTAATCTAATATAATATAATGTAAGATATGTAATATAATATAATTTAATCTAATTAGATCTTATCAGATCAGATTAGATCTAATGTAATGTAATGTAATCTAATCTAATATAATATAATGTAATCTAATCTAATGTAATAGAATATAATTAGATCTAATCTGATCTGATCAGATCTAATGTAATGTAATGTAATCTAATCTAATCTAATCTAATCAGATCAGATCTAATACAGCTACAGTTAAGACAAAACCAATCAAAACTCTTAAAAATACAAAAAAGCAGTTATCTCACAAAAGCTTAACAAATTTGATTGCCCAGCCCCAACTTGAAACAAAAAAATGTAGTGAGTTAATCTGACACATTCAAATCATTTGTCGTACCTTGGACATCAACGACTGTTATCAGTTTGTCATCGACAGCATCACAAATATATTCCCCAGAATCTGATGGCTGGAGGCCAGCGAGAACAAACTTCCTCACAACGTCATAGCTGTCAATTTTTATGCGATTGTTTGGCTGCAGTATGTTGCCGTTCCACAACCACTGAACCGTGGCGTTGGCTCGAGAAACCTCACATTCCAAAATAAGGTCATCTCCTGACAGCAGCATATGATGCTCCAGGTGGCCAGAGTTCCCAATGATCTTCACTAGAGGCTCTGAACATAAAATACATGCAGTGCATACAGTTGGCTATGCCTGGGTGTGGACCAACAATGCATTAACCCTTTATTGGGCATGTGACTATTTTTGGTCATTTCCACACATTAAAAGACAGTGACAGAAACAGTTCCAGTGAGGACAGTGAATCCCCAATCTGAGGTCCAATGTGGTCTCCAGGGTCTATAAGGTCCAAAATGGTCTCCAGGGTCTGTAAGATCTAATGTGGTCTCCAGGGTCTGTAAGGTCCATAGTGGTCTCCAGGGTCTGTAAGGTCCAATGTGATCTCCAGGGTCTGTAAGGTCCAATGTGGTCTGTAAGGTCCAAAGTGGTCTCCAGGGTCTGTAAGGTCCATAGTGGTCCCCACGGTCTGTAAGGTCCAAAGTGGTCTCCATGGTCTGTAAGGTCCAATGTGGTCTCCGGGGTCTGTAAAGTCCAAAGTGGTCTCCAGGGTCTGTAAGGTCCAATGTGGTCTCCAGGGTCTGGAAGGTCCAAAGTGGTCTCCAGGGTCTGTAAGGTCCAAAGTGGTCTCCAGGGTCTGTAAGGTCCAATGTGGTCTCGAGGGTCTGTAATGTCCAATGTGGTCTCTGGGGTCTGTAAAGTCCAAAGTGGTCTCCAGGGTCTGTAAGGTCCAATGTGGTCTCCAAGGTCTGTAGGGTCCAATGTGGTCTCCAGGGTCTGTAGGGTCCAATGTGGTTCTCGAGGGTCTGTAATGTCCAATGTGGTCTCCAGGGTCTGTAAGGTCCAATGTGGTCTCCAGGGTCTGTAAGGTCCAATGTGGTCTCCAGGGTCTGTAATGTCCAATGTGGTCTCCGGGGTCTGTAAAGTCCAAAGTGGTCTCCAGGGTCTGTAAGGTCCAATGTGGTCTCCAAGGTCTGTAAGGTCCAATGTGGTCTGTAAGGTCTGTAAGGTCCAATGTGGTCTGCAGGGTCTGTAAGGTCCAATGTGGTCTCCAGGGTCTGTAAGGTCCAATGTGGTCTCCAAGGTCTGTAAGGTCCAATGTGGTCTGTAAGGTCTGTAAGGTCCAAGTGGTCTCCAGGGTCTGTAATGTCCAATGTGGTCTCTGGGGTCTGTAAAGTCCAAAGTGGTCTCCAGGGTCTGTAAGGTCCAATGTGGTCTGCAGGGTCTGTCAGGTCCACCTCTGCATGAACAGTGAGTGGACCTGCTTGTTCAGTTCCATGAACTAATGGTACTCATGTAAAGCGGGGTACACACTTAAAGATAATCAGGCTGTTTTTGCCCAGATTTTCCCCCTTCCCGACCAAGGACGGCAAACCCCAGATTATCTAATGTCTTATCATCTTATCCAATCAGATTCTCCTGTGGTCTGAGGTGTGATCACAGAGAATAATCGGCTCAGAAACGGGTCGGGGCTGACAACCGGAAATATTAAACTTGTTCAATATATACGATGAAAAATCTTTGTGTGTGGGGAAAGCAGAAGACTTCCGATCAGTCCTGCACGGGTCCACTTTTCCAAACCCACCCATCCATACCCACGTACATTAGACCCGCAACCTGACCCAACCCGTTATTAAACCCACTGTCTACACATAACTCACTTTTAAGGGCTTCATTTTTCATGGGCAGCTGTGGCTCAGCTGGTAGAGCGAGTCGTCCAATGACCGTAGGGCTGGCGGCTCGAATCCTGGCTCCGACTGTCCACATGTCGAAGTGTCCTTTGGCAAGACACTGAACCCTAAATTGCTCCCAGTAGGGCCTGGCAGCGCGTTCTATGGCAGCAGCCGCCCACTGGTGTATGAATGGGGGATGTGAGGAATTGTAAAGCACCTTGGGCACCATTAAGGTGTAGAAAATGCGCTGTATAAGTTCAGTCTATTCATTTTTGCCAAAAACGCACACCATCATTAATTCTCTAATATGTGCTGTTCAATGACATCTGCGGGTGGATGTAAACAGACGGTTCAAAATAAAACCAGAAGTGGATCAACCATGGTCAAATTATAATCATCACCATCATTAAATGTCCTGACAATTATTTTCATCCACAAATTTTAGTTTTTCACTTCCTTGCCTGCTACCCACCCACATTTTGTTTAATTTTACCCAGGCCAACACCTGTGAAAATTCTTCTTTTTTTTTGCAGGTTACCTGACCCTTTCTTTTCTTTTTTTTTTTTTTGGAGGGGGGGGCACCTGACCTAATTCAGGACTGGCTCCCGTGTCATGCTATGTTTCTTCATCTTTGTTTTTGTTAGATCACATTTTATCACACAACATTTCTGTCTTGGAGGACTAGATTCTAGATTGGTGGTGGGACAGAGTCATTTGTGGGTGTTCTGTGTTGAGATTATCGGCGCACACCACATACAGTATTTGCCTTCATGTGTGAGGTCTGGAACAGATAGAAAATCTCTTCAGATTTAGACCCAGAGAAGCCTATGTGAAAGTATATGTGTATGTATGTAACAGTGTATATAAATTTGAACATTTATATGTAAGTGTGTGCATGGGTATGTATATGTGTGTATATGCACATATGTGTATGTATGTATATGTAGGTGTATGTGTATATACTGTATGTATATGATGGTAAATGTGGATGTGCATATGTATGCATGTGAACCTGTATGTATGTATGTATAGATAGATAGATAGATAGATAGATAGATAGATAGATAGATAGATAGATAGATAGATAGATAGATAGATAGATGTGTACATATATGGGTGTATATATGTATGTATGTATGTATATATGTACATATTGTTGGTTTAGACAAAGGGGTGAAAGCCAATAAACTATGCTTCTTCTTACTCCTTTTCGAATATGACTTTTTTTTTCTTTTTCTTTTGTGTGTATCATTATTTTATGCTTCCTTGACTTTTCATTTCTATATCATGTTGTGCAAAGAAGTCAATTAGTACCAATCAGGAAGCTTGTATCATTTCCATATTCTAAATAAATCAATCAAACAAATAAACAAACAAATAATTAATAAATAAATAAATAAAAAACATTTAGAAAATCCTTATGTGTGTACCCCACTCAAGGAATGATGTTCAAAGGGGTCAGTGGATGTGGACAGGGGTCTGGACCAGCACGTGTGTTGTTGGAATGTTCTAAAAGTGATGTTCAAATGTTCTAAAATATATGTTCCTTTCACCCTACATGTGTTTTTTCTTTTTTCTTGTAACATATGGGCAAGAAACCAAATGGGGTAACTTCATTGACCTTGATTTGCTACATGTCAATAAAATATTTTGAAAAATGTCACAAAAGTAATAAAGTCTCGTTCTGTCCTCCAATAACACACTCAAGTTGAAATGTTGAATTTCAGAGTATTTCTATGAGTGAACTAGAAAGGCTTAAATGTACATTCTTTTTACCTTTGACAGTGATATAGAAGACCATCTTGTCGTCCACTGCGTCACAGGTGTACTGTCCTGAGTCTTCCAGCCCAGCGTTGAGGACCACAAGTGATCGGAACACCCCTTGCTCTTCACTGCAGTATCGCTCACTGTTGTCAATGAACTGCTCGTCCTTGTACCAGCTGACCGACGCGTTCGGTCTGGATAACTCACACACTAGAATAATGTCATCTGACACCAAGAACTGCTTTTCTGTTTTTGCTTCAGTTTTTCCCAGAATCCTCACAGGCAGCTCTAAAAATGAAGAAAAAGATGTTGCTTGGAAGATGCTCCTGCTTTTGGACTTACACATATATGAGGGAGCTTCAAAAATGTGGAAAAAGGACAGTTAGAAAAAAAAAGGTTTAAGTTACGTTAGCCACATAGTGTAATTACCTAAGATATACACAAATGGACAAAGTCTGTGGACAATAAGGACAATAAGGACTAATGTCAGAATATAGTTTTATATTATGGGATAAATATCATTGCTTTGGTTAGTTTGGTTTAAATTATTATCTTTGTTTCCAGAATGATTCACAGATGGTTTGGACTTAATTTGTCTCAACTTTGATTTTTTTTTTTTTCCCTTCAGGACTCTGACTTTAAATGTTCTTCCTCTAATGTCTCTAATATTTTTCTTGCTCTGACTGTAAATAATAACTTTCTTCCTCATCTAACCATCTACTATCATCAGATCTGACTGAGGAAGAAAAATCTACCATTAAACTATAGTGAAATATTGATGTTTCTAAACTACAGGGTGTATCAAAAAAAAAAAAAAAAAACAAAACTATACATTTTGAAAAATTACACCCAGTTCCACATTTGATAATTTTTGGAATTTTCTTTTATGGACATCGGTAGGTAGGGGATTGGTGGATATTTTTTCAAATTTACAGATCCAGGTTTTCATGCATGACTGAGCAGGGGTAAATTGTGCAATCCAAGTTAAAACTGGTTTGCACGAAGTAGTGGTGGGATTTAAATCCAATCAAAAGTCATGGGAGGGGACAATGGGCATCTATCTTGTTTTCCACAAAATTGCCAGGTTACAGCATTAACACTTTGGCCACAATGTCAATTAATTTCTTTACCCATGGCAGCTGTTCCTGCCTTTCAAATTTAATTCAACTTGTTTAGGCCTGAAAATGTCACTGAGGACAGGCCACGTTAGGGTTAGGGTTAACCCTAACCCTAACTTGGGTCTGTAAATTTGTACAAATATCCACCAATCCCCTACCTACCGACGTCCATAAAAGAAAATTCCAAAAATTATCAAATGCAGAACTGGGGGTAACTTTTCAAAATGTATAGTTTTTTTTGGTACACCCTGTATATGGACATAAATATGTGGACACATCATGTCTCCAGCTGTCAGATGTCCTGTCCATGAGGATCGGACACAGAAATATCAGTATTAATAATCAACAGGATATTTATCCCATAACATAAAACTTCTGACATTAGTCATTATTGTAAGTCCATCTGTGTTAAACTGAGGCCATGCCATTTAGATCATGTCAATGCTATGTTGTTTTTCCATGAACTTTTTGAAGCCCCTTCGTACTTTAGAATGATAACCTACCTTTAATGTTCACAAGGAAATCCATGACATCATCCTTCGCATCACAAACATACTGCCCAGCATCTTCTAATGTCAGTGAGTGGATGGTTAATTGGCGTATGACACCATCCTCGAGGATGGTGACATTTCTGGAGTCTTCTACTTCCTCTCCATTTTCTTCCAGGTCACCTCAGCATTTGACCTGGAAACCTCACAGTCCAAAACCAGAGTGTCCCCGACCACTTTGTCCACTTTGCTCGCCATCTTCCGTGGACGTACAAAGCGAACAGGGGGCTCTATCCATGGAGAAATTGTATCAGTCACTGAAATGGCAGTAAGTTTATCAGATTCATTTCTTTTTCCCCTTGTTCTTTGTTCTTACCAAGGTTATTATTATTAACGAAAACTAACGAAATGACGAAAACTAGAATTGTAAAAACATTTTTGTTGACTGAAATAAATAAAAACATAATTAAAAGAAAAAAAAAACAATAACTAACTGAAACTGCATTGTGTGCTTATAAAACTAACTAAAATGAATAAAAGTTATGGATAAAATTCCCTGCGTTTTCGTCTTTGTCAATGTTGGATTGATATGAAATCGATTTATTTCCCTCAAGCAATTTTATCTGCTGGCACCATATGATTTAACAGTCTGTCTCTTCTCGTCACTTGTTGTTTAAAGTCAGCTTTTCGTCCCCACTCTACCTGGAAACATGCAGACTAAAGTTGGTAAAGATAAACTAAAGATATGACTAAAGATACGACAAAACTAAAACTAAACTACAAGTACGCATTTAGAAGATAACGAAAACTAATAAAACTCGCAAACCTGCTCTAAAAAAATTAAAACTAACTGAATTAGAGAAAAAAAAAAGTCAAAACTAAATAAAACTAAACTATAATGAAAAATCCAAAACTATTATAACCTTGGTTCTTACCTGCTATGTTCACAAAGAAGGTCATGGAGTCGTCTGCAGTGTCACACATATTCAGCTGAATCTCTCACAGTGGTTTCAGGTATAATAAGTCTTCTGTAGACACCGTCCACTTCCAGAATGAGGTTGTCATTCTCCTCCACCTCCAGCCCGTCTCTATACCAACGCACCACTGCATTGGGTCGTGAGATCTCACAGCTCAGAACCATCCTTTCAGAGGTCTGCTGGCAGAGCTCCATTTGGGACTGACTGGGAGATACAATCCGTACGGGCGGTTCTGAAAACGGACATGATCAAATAGTTTATATTTATGTTTAGTGAATGCATTATTATCTAAATCTTAATTTAATTTAATTAATTAAAAAATAGTCCTGCTCTGAACTACAACACTGTGAGTCTGTTTGTTGGGCTGCTGTCTCCTCCCTCACTTTACACAAACAGTTTCACCTGAGACTCCAACTGCATCAGCAACCACCTTCTGCTTCTTCTTCTTCTCTTCTTGTTTTTCTGGCAGACTAGACGCTACGTGGCACATTGCTGCCTTTCACATTCAGGAGGTCACATGACTTGATAGTACTCCTACATCTATAGATCAGCGACCACCTGCTCCACCTGTTGCTCTCAGGTGGCTGAATCAGCTGACCAGTATATAAGCAGCTTGGTTCATCTGCTCAGGTTGTTCTTGCTTCATGCCTGACTCCAGCATTAGTTCTCGATCTGACATCCTGGTTTGGACTCGGCCTGCTCCTGACCACATCTCCTCGTCTCTGACCCTGTAAACCTCCCACCCTTCTGTCACTGATTACTCAGTCTGCCTGTTTGTTCCCTGGTTTTCATCCGCCTGTGACTGGTTGGTTTTTACCATTCTCGGTTTCCCTGAGAACGAGCTCTGAGCCTTCTTCTGCCGTCACAGTCTGCTGTGGTTTTGTCATCCCACCTGTCCTGTATGTTCCACACACTGATTCTGCCTTTACTCTACAGCTACGTTCAGACCGCAGGCAAATGTTCCCCACATCCGATCTGTTAAAGACAGTTTGAACAGCACAAACCTGACCAGACCACTTTCATATGTGGTCCTAAATCTGATACCTATCTGATATTTTGCAATAACTTCAGTCACTATTCTGCATCCCTCCATATTTCCTTCTGTAAACACAGTGTGTGTCTGTGTGGTCATATTACATTGGGACCTCTTTTGTGCATGCGGGTCTGTAGAAGCCAACAATGTAATAACAGCCGATTACGTAATAATGGCCGATAACGTAATAAATTTGACATTTTTAAATGTAATAGGCCAGTAACGTAATATCTGGCCAACTACGTAATAAAAGTCCTGAACCGATAACGTAGTAAATTTTGGCCCGTAACATTATAACTTATTGGCTGGTTATTACGTTATTGGCCTGGTAAAAAAAAAACTTCTTTGCAAATGTAATAACTGAGCCAATAGCATAATAAGTTGTAATGTTACTGGCCAAAAGCTATTACATTATCCGTTCAGGACTTTTATTACATTATTGGCCAGATATTATGTTATTGGACTATTACATTTTAAAAATGGCAAATTTATTATGTCATCGGCCGTTATTACGTTATCAGCTGTTATTACATTACTGGCTTCTACAGGGTCACTTCAGGGTCACATTCAGTTCATACCCAAAACTGATAAAAGTCATAGTTAATGTGTAATATGAAAGAGCACACAAAAAATTAGTTTTCACCAAAAAATCTGAATTGTTCATTAAGACCTGCTATCTGAAAGGAGCCTAAGACTTAGTTCAGTACCTGTCCACCTGAGCACTCCAGCCTGATTATCATCTGTATCATATTTAATAAAACCTTTAGAACTGTTCATCTGTGTGTTGCATTTGGGTCCTCCATTTTCCATCTCCCCTCACACACTGTCTGTGCATTTTATCCCAGATGAATGTGTTTTTAAATGCATCTGTGCTTTCACAAGAATGTTTCTGTGGTAAGTTTATATCAGGGGTGTCCAATCCTGGTCCTCGAGGGCCGGTATCCTGCATGTTTTAGATGTATCCCTCTTCCAACCACCTGATTCAAATGATAAGCCTTTCATCAAGCTCTGCAGAAGACTGATAACGACCGTCAGGTGGACTAGAAGAGGGAAACAACTAAAACATGCAGCAGGATACCGGCCCTCGGACCAGGATTGGACACCCCTGGTTTATACAGTTGAAATAGTCCTGATGATGCAGGACCACTAGTGCACTGTTATCCATTTTGTTAATTCAGCAAAAAAAACTGACATGTTGAATTCACAGAGGGGAGGCCAGACGTGTGCAGATGCAAAAGTAAACGGAGCACAGCATTTTAAAATCTACCTTAAGTGAAAGTGACTAGAGTTATAATTAAGGGTAGAATGAAAATGACTGTGGTAGAACCTATGTTTAGACACAATTACTCATTGTTCTTGATTTGAGGGGAAAAAATAATAAACCTGAAAAGTGTCAATCTTTAAAATCCACCCTTGAACCTTCCGTAATTTCACTGTCAGTTAGAGCCATGTTTGACCTCTAGTTTCTTGTCAGTGTTTTCTAAACTTTTGTCATTTTAACAAGTACAGCAGAATTTAAAGTAGTCTGCCACACAGGTAGAACAGTATGTACAATATAAATTCTTTCAAGGACTTACCTGTGATGCAAAGGTGGAAGAATATCGAATCATCATCAGTGTCACAGACATATTCTCCCGAGTCTTCAACGCCACTGGAGATAATCTTCAGTCGTCGGTATGGCCCTTCGACCTTGAGCTTTATGTTTTCACTCTCCTGCAGCTTCTGGCCGTCTTTGTACCAGCTGACGACCCATTGGCCCGAGACAGTTCACAGCTCAGAATAATCTCCTCAGGAACGTGGCGGTCAAGGTGGACATCCTCTTTGGGGTGGATTATCGTCACTGGTGGTTCTGGAAAGGTCGAATATAGCAGTTCCGGTATTAAGTTCTGTACGTTCCTCTTCATTTCAGTGGTTTTCAGTAGTTAAACCCATAAAGACCCAGTGCTACTCTTGTGGCAGTTCCCAAATGAATTTTTCTCTTTATTTAACCTTCCTTCGGTGATTTATCAGTTAATATAATATTATCCTCAGTATTTTGTGTTTTTTTTTTTTAGGTGAAAATCTGGTATTTCCTATGTTTAATTTACTGATCATGTAGCTTTTCATAAAAAAGTTCAGATTAAAGTTGAGGGTTAGAAACAGAGAAAATTGAAGAAAAAGTGACTTTCCCAACAAAGATATCAATAACTAAATGTAACAATACATGTGTCCATCCACTGTCATTGATTCAACTCCATGGGTTTCACTGGCGAATCAATGTTGTAAAAGATGACAGTGTTTCCACGGTAACTACGGAGCCTTGAAATCTGATGACCATGAAAAGATGAAGAACTGTATTTTGCGTCAGTTATTTACATGTATTGATAGGATTAATGCAGGGGTTCCTAAAGTGGGTACATGTACCCCCAGGGGTACTTGGAAGAAGCCCATGGGGAACTTGAAATGTTTTGGGGGAAAATACTAAAATAAGTTATCATGTACTGAATACAAAATAAATAATGAAATTAATGCTGAAATATAAAACACAATAAATACATTCACATAACAAAATTGACATTCCTGACCTTACTTCATTTCAATAGTTTTTTTTTTTTTTCATTATAATTGTGTTTATCATCTTGTTTAAGCTTTGGTAGCTGGATTTTTTGTTATTTTTAATGTATTGCAGTTAAATACATGTTGTTTGTTCACAATATTTTGAAAACAGAAACAGACCCTTTGGCACAGGAACAATTTTACCTCATTTTTTCAATCAAAATTGCTGAAGCAGGAGTTGGGGATACGTGGCTAAAAATACATATTTCAGGGGGTACTCCACTGTAAAAAATTTGAGAACCACTGGGTTAATGGATCAACAGGTATTAAACATTTTACATCACTAGATGCCTTTGGTCACCGGTGAATGTTTGGGTTTTTATGGGTTAATGTGAAATATTTTATAAATAGTGCCTTACCTCGTATGTTGACCTTGAATATTAAAATGTTGTCTCCTGTACGACATGTGTACACGCCTGCGTCGGACAGCTTAGCAGAGTGGATTGTCAAACCTCTTTTGGTGCCCTCCGTTTGGATTGTAATATTTTCGCTTGGCTGTATTTCAGTTCCCTCTTTATACCACTGCACAACGCCGTCACACACTGACACTTCACAGGACAGAACAAGCTCTTCTTGTTCCACTACACACTTGAAAAGGTCATCCTCTGGGATTTCAGCAAACGTTACTGGCGGTGCTGCAGAAAACACAGAGGTAAGCTGTTGCTTGAAAATTACAAATATGATTGTGCTCATGCAGTAGCTGAACAGTCACTTTTTTACAGCCTGGACATGCTGATCTGTAGCTTTGTCAGGTAACTACTAATAGACATCAGCAGTTGGTGTTAATCTACTAACACTACTGAGCCAAGGAAAATGGTTTACTGGAGGGAGTGAGGGGAAGTAACGGTGTTGAAGTAAGAGCTGGCAGAAAAACAAAAGTTAAAAAAAACAACAACCTTAAAGCCTCATGCTCTTTTTTCGGTCTGGCTTTAACCCTTGATCAAATAAGGGCATGTAGGACAACATTAGCGATGATGATTATGATGGTGATGAACTTTTGCATCCTTTTTAGATGTTAGAAGCCAATCAGGTGGATGTGCCTCCACAATGACAAAATCTTGCCAGGAAAAAGCTTTGTGTGTCACCTTTCACTTCCACATAGAACCCATTGGAATCTGAATCCTCAGCAGTTCTACAACTGTACACCTCAGAACATGAAGATGTGGGTGACTTCACAACCAGTGTCCTCTTATTGCCCCTGAATCAGTGTTGTTCCAAATATTGGCCAGAGTTGTTTTCCATCATTATAGCAGCAGGTCTGGCTTGAACTGTCTGACTTCTCACACTGTGCTTTGATCGGGTTGTCTGCATCAACACACTTGCACCTCTCAGCCTCTGGAACAGCTGAGAATCAAACCAGGTGCTATAGGAATTTCAATTTGAACAATATTGAACATAGCATAAAATAAGTACTACACATTACTTAGAATGAAATCTGACTTCACAGAGTAAAATCTCTAAAACTGATTATCTGGCACCAGATTTACACAAAAAATGAAGACAAAGAGTGAATGTTGTTCATCCTCAGCTTCATGGTAAGAGCCCTGAATGAACTCACATGCTTTTAGTAAGGCAGTATAACACAGCATAACTACTCTGGTTTCAAGTTGTTAATTT
>NC_043977.1:51082032-51172032 GCF_902148855.1 Sphaeramia orbicularis | reverse complement strand
ATCCAGATCTGTACTTGCACATAAAAGAAACTTTGTCTTTCACAAGGCTTTATGCTAATATGACTATTTACCTATTTTCACAGATTCAGGCACCTATAGGACTTGCTTAAGGTAAGGTAAAGCTATCAGGGCTTGGTTTAATGCAGCAAATGTCTACAAAGACTCTAAAAACTTCATAATTACTAATGTTTAAACCAAACCATGATAACTTCCTAACCCTATCGTCTTTCCTGCTTATTAAAGAACCCCCCCCCCCCCCCCCAAAAAAAGGGTCTTTTTCATTGTTTACAGTAGACATGGTTTATTCAAGGGAATAGGTTGCACAATATATTGTCAACTATTTCCTTAAAATTCAGAGAGACATCAGTATCTGTCCAAAATACTGCACTTAATTTTAGAACCAACTAAAAAGAACATAATATTCTGGTTATTTCACAAAGTGATGAATGGACTGTTTGGAATTATCCAGTGAATATATATGGGAAAGGAGCTTTAACGTGTCAGAATAAAACCTTTACAAAGTTAAATGAAAACTTAAATCTGGCTAGCAAGACAATTGAGCTGATACGTCTGCAGCAGACGGGATAGCTTAACAACATCTAATTAACAACTGGCTGCAGAAGATGACATCCAGACCTTTGGCAGCATGTGGGGGTACAGGCTTAGGGTTCACAGTTTGACAGATCAGAGGAAAATAGCTAAGAGGTGACAACATTTTAATAGGATTACAATGTACGCGGATCACTGCTTGCTTGACTTTGCTTAAGTTACTAAATACCTATTTGGAATATTAACACTAATGCATTGACCAGATTTCAAGTTTTATCAGGCAGAAAATGATGTTTATTATGCCCATCCTGACGCTTAGATTTTTAAGCTCTATCGCAGAGATAATGTAATTGCTGTTTTGTGAGTTAAAATGAACACAGTGCTGAAAAATGGAGCCAACGCTCAAGTTCCATTTTATGAATTTACTAAAATGTCCACTTGAGACACTTGAGCTCCAAAGGCATACAGTCAGGGAATAAATTGTCAGACCACCCTTGTTTTCTTCCATTTATTGTTCATTTTAATGCCTGGTACAAGTAAAGGTACATTTGTTTGGACAAATATAATGATAACAACAAAAATAGCTCATAAGAGTTTAATTTAAGAGCTGATATCTAGACATTTTCCATTGTTTTCTTGATAATAACCAGAATCACATCAATAGCTTTGGTATTGTACTGACAAAAACAGTGCTTTTCTTTTCTGTCTGTTTTAGTCACATGATACACACAGGAATTAGTACTTGATTGCATAACCATTGTTTTTGATGACTTTTGATGATCTAATCATTTTTTCCACGACTGTAAAAATCCACAAACCAATGAGCAACATGGCAGAGGCTTCGTCAACATTTTGTACACAATCCATGGTGTAAAAGCAACCTCCGTCCTAATGCTCATCGTCACCGGTGCTGAATTTTCCAAACCCACTCCTCCACTGTCACTGCCCACTTAGTTTCACGACCAACTGGTCAGACCTCAACATCTACCAAAGCTGCATTCTTTTACTTCCATTTCTATTTTTTTATTTCTGCCTTGTCAATTATTATCTGAAGCTACAATCTCCTCCTTAAAGTGCGTGCTTCTTCAGCGGTGATCCATCACAGCTCCCTCCCATTTTCCACCCCATCCTCCTCCTAACCACCTCGTGCCTTTCCTCTTACTGTACCTGTGCTACTATCGTAATGAAATCTAAATTGCAGGCTGTGTCCTGGGCGCCCATCTGTCGAGGTTAGAGCCGCCTGCCTCGCCGTTTGCAACCCCTAACGGGCCATTCTGAGAACTCTCTGTAGCAGGAAAAGAGTCATTTTGCTGCTTGACATATAATAAATATGTTGGAGGCTCAAAAGGAAAGGATCTGCGGGGAAAGGGTTTGGCCTTTCATCCAGGTGAACCACATCACACATTCTTCACTCGAGGCTGAGGAAACTGATGGCTGCCAACGCCGGGGAGAATACAGAACTGTCTGTCTGAGTGTGTGTTTGTGTTGTGATGGAGTTAGCTGTAAACAAAGCAATAGCACAGAATGTGTGATCCGCTCCCTGACCTCACCTGTACGTGACTCGGTGTTTACAGGAAACACAGAGGGTAATGCTCTGGGGTGCAGCATGTGCAACAACCTCCTACTGACTGGAGCTCATTGTTGTTTTGATCAGAGACAAAGAACAGTTTCTATTAGAGGGCTGTTGTGGTGTAACACACACTGCAGGAGACAGACAGGTGGAAGTGCTTTTAAAGCAGCCCTTAACCCAGTGTTTTGCAACCTTGGGGTCAGGACCCCACATGGGGTCGCCTGGAATTCAAATGGGGTCACCTGAAATTTCTAGTAATTGATAAAAATAAAAACATATTAATAAAAAATATATTATATGGTGAGTTGAGAGAGACAATCACAATACATTAAAAACATGACAAACTGTGAGTCTGAACCTGAAGCACTGTGGTTCTGTTTATCTTTCAAATGTTCATTTTGGTCGGTTTCAGATGCTGCAGCTCTTTCATAATTCATAGTTTGAATTATTGTTTGTTCAGTATTAATTGTCAGCCTTGTAAATACAAGCTGAACTGACTATTCATATCCTGAGCAAGGAAAATAAAATTCTCCCTTTGTGCAGTAATCTACACCTGGCTTTTCTGCCTCCGTCCATAATAATATACATTATATAGAATAAATGTCATCTAAAATTAATGTTTATTTGCAACATAGTATAGCAAACTATGACATGATCAAAAACAAATTAATTTTAGCCAAAAAAAAAAAAAGTCTCCGTTTTGAATGTCTGGGGTCGCCAGAAATTTGTGATGTCAAAATGGGGTCACACAGCAAAAAAGGTTGGGAACCACTGCCTTAACCTTTGTATGGTGTTTGGGTTTTTGGTCATTTTTTATTAAAAGAAAAATAATGAGTAATTATTTTTGAATGAATCATTTCCTCTCATATCTTGTCCTGCTCCTGTTTTTAAGTACAGTTCTCTGTTTTTAATTTGTCCTTATCACTTTTACTTTTCGGTATTTCTGATATGTCCATTGGATTTGCATGTTTCAAATGTCTTGTTCTGTCTCGGCTATATTGTAAATGAGGATGTGTCCTCAGTATGTCTCCGAGTTTAAATAAAATAAAGGTTATGATGATTATATTACATTTTACTTAAAAAATGAAACAACTAACAATGAGTCGCACTTTAATTCATAAATGTGATCTAGCAAAGGCAAAAATTTAACATATATGCTTTTTATGTTGCTTGTAATTGGGATGAAGTAAACGTCTGTAGAGTATTTGAACATAAAATTGTTTGATTATGTGGAATTAAAAACCCACAAATGCAGCGGGTCCACCACACCCACGAACACTGGCTGAATAACACAAAATATGAACACCACACAAGGGTTAAAGTCACTACCTTTTTTTCTAAATTAATGTCAAAATCAATAGAGGAACCAGTCCAAAGAAGAAAAAAAAATAAGAATTTGGAGCCTGATCTCTTGAATGCTTATATTATTAGCTTGGGGTCCTTAGGGGGGAATGCACTGATTTTCATATCAAAGTCTGTTTGTGTGGCAGATGTTATTCAAGAAGATATTTCAGTTCTTGCTTTTGGCATTACACTGGCAATGTTTTGTTTTTGGCAATGAAACACGAAAAAAATCCCCAAAATCCAATGATGAAGGTTCACCTCATCTTATTCATTTGGATCATTTAATTATAGTATCTTAAATTCCATTGAGCATATTGAAGTGTATTCTTTATATGTTAAATATTCTGCTACAACACCAGGACAAGGCGTGCATACGTCCATGCAGACTGTGATCTTCTGCAGGTAGGTCACTCACTTATACCCATCTATAGTTGATGTTTCAACTACATCTTTTTTTTTTTTTTTTTTCTTTTTTGTTAAATATCTACATGAATGTGAACAGGGTATTACACTACCCTTCTTTGTGATTTGTCACTTTTCAGAATTGGCAAACTTCGTGTTTTCTTTCGGATGCTTTTTGTTACAAATCTGAAGAGTTGTCTGATATTTTCTTCAGCAACAATTTCTATAACATATTCAGGTTTGAAATGAGGAACTACAGGAAATTTTACATTAAATGACATTAATGGCATTACTTAAATCAGACAGTGCTTCTGAGTCATTCAGTTATATCCTTGACTGTTCTCAAGGTCAAATCACAAGGTCAATCCAAGTTAACCCCGTAAAGCCTGAACCATTACATCATTGACAGAAAATTCCATTTCTTTAAAACTGGAGCCTTAATTGGTTCTTCTGAACAGTCTTGTTTTTTTGTTTTTTTTTTTCAAATATCATAAAATAAATATATAATAAATATATAATAATAAATACAGGGTGGGGAAGCAAAATTTACAATATTTTGAGGCAGGGATTGAAAGACAGTGTATGACCAATTAGTTTATTGAAAGTCATGAGAATTTATTTGCCACAAGAAAATTGACATAATAGAAAATGTTTTTATTCTATGTGTCCTCCTTCTTTCTCAATAACTGCCTTCACACGCTTCCTGAAACTTGCGCAAGTGTTCCTCAAATATTCGGGTGACAACTTCTCCCATTCTTCTTTAATAGTATCTTCCAGACTTTCTCATGATAGTTTTGCTCATAGTCATTCTCTTCTTTACATTATAAACAGTCTTTATGGACACTCCAACTATTTTTGAAATCTTCTTTGGTGTGACAAGTGCATTCAACAAATCACACACTCTTTGACGTTTGCTTTCCTGATTACTCATATGGGCAAAAGTTTCTGAAAAGGTATGGATAATAGTGTTAGGTATGATTATGACATCAATATATGTTTGGTTTCAAAACAATTGACCTAGTGCCTGCTGAGAAAAAACAACTATATGTTCATTGTAAATTTTGCTTCCCCACCCTGTAAATAAAAATAAATAAATAATAAATAAAATAAATATAAATAAATATATAATAGATGAAATAAAATTAAATCTCATACATGGAAACTCATGCATGAGAGTTAATTTTGTATCATATTTGATACATCGGGTCTCAATGCTCAAATATTCTTTTTGAACAAACAAAAACACTATATCACAAACATGTCTAACAAATTGGTAATTCCTTTTCAAAATTGCCAAAGTTCTGCCTCCTTCCTCATTAATGACAGTCTTGTAGTGTCACTGGAAAGGCCTCTGGTGAATGAATTCCTCGCCCCTGGTGGATTATCCATGTATTGCATGTATCTAATTGTATACATCAGGTTTTTGAAGAAAAAAAATGACACTGATGTCATGTAGACTCATGTAGAGGGCTTCAAAACTCATGTATCAAATATGATACGTTTAGCGTTACAGGGTTAAATACAATCAACCCTGAGACTCAATTACCCATGCCCCCTGAGTGTGCTATGTTTAACACATCAAATGCCTGGTTTATCACCTGAGTCTAGAAAATATTCTAAAGAACTGCTTCACAAGATGTCAAAAAAGTGTGTTTCCGCCATCATGTCATGACTACTTTTCACCAGATGTAATTATGTACTTTAAGATTTCGATTGGCTTGGAGCTGATGCCACTGAATGTTAGAAAATACATCCAGTGTTGAGAAATTGCAGGTTCTGCATGTTGTGAATTTGTTCACTAAGCCTAAAAACACTCAAAGACAGAAGCAGAGAGGCAGGCTGCAAGGCAACCCCGGGTGCATGTTGGAGATACTCCATCAGCCTCAGATACACTGAAGTAACCTAGAACACATTATGGAGGTTTCTGTGAACATTTGTACCCTATTAAAAAAATTGAGGCAGACAGAATTCTTTAGAATTAAAAGATAAAACATCAAACAGTGAGCTTGAGGGCATAAACGTCATAAACCGTGTTTTAAAGTTTCCTCTTTTTCTTCCTCTTTTGTTGTTTTTAATTAATTTCTTCACCTTTATTTTCACTTTCGAGTCACTCAGCCTTTCCACATATTGCAGAAATATTATGTTAAAATAATTATAGCTTACAGTAATGAGCTACGTTAACCATTGCTCCAGTTCCTGTAAACTTTAACATTTTGTAGACTTTGCTTTGATTTTTTTTTTTTTTATTATTAATTTTTTTATGCAACCTTGACAGGTAAGTTGAGTAGAGTCACTACCATATTATCTTTTATGAACTGGGTTAAATAAAAACATTAAAATCCTTCTGTGACAATTTAATAACTGATTTGTTGATTTATTATGACAAAATCAAAAGCTGAAATGAAAGCTAAAAGCTCAAATTTGCACATCACTACATCTTAAAAGTGATGATTGGCTGGTTTTTAGTCATGTCGGAAAGTAAAATGAATATATTTGGCTCTTGTGCTAGCTGACTTAAAGATAATTTGAATTCAGCAGCTTTGGTTGAGATAAGTGACGTTAAAATGGGGTCACGAGCCAAATAAGGTTGGGAACCACCGCTATAGACGTACACACACATATAATTTTTGTGTGCTCAAGTACTTATATGTTAATCTTTAATGTGTTGTATTTAATTAGTTCGTTGACATTAACTAATGATACTGCTACTAACTAATGGTATAAAATCCTTATGCTAGCTGTTATCTTAGAAATGGAGTTAGCTAACATCAGCATCCTTTGATGTTTGCTAACAACTGTAAAACTGTGATGAGGCTCATTATCATCAACGATCTTGTTTTGTTAATAGGATTTTTAATCACCTGTTCCTATACATATTCGTTTAGCTCATCACACAGTGGACTTTTTGTGTTAAGTTCCTCTTTCCTGCCTACACTGAGCTGTGAAAACTGATATAACAATACGTTGGTGTGCTTCAAATGTCTCCCCGTCACTCTGCTGCAAACTGTTTGCCAACCTGTGACATGACTCACACTAGTACATTTCCCTTTCTACTTTACTGCATAGCAAAGTTTATATTAAGGCTGAAGCGATGGAGCGCAGATCAAATTCGGTGCTTTCAAAGTGCACTGTGGTAGCCTACGCTATGTGTGAAGAAACAGAGGACGGTGTGGTGCTACAGGATAATATAAGATGGATTAAAGGATTATTAAGGGACAGTATAATAGCGTTTGATAACCAGTAACTCATCTCTGTCACAGCGTTCTGCTTAACCTTCATCAAACAGAGGTTAAAGGACTCTGTCATATAAAATATAGTCACTGTTGTAATATTTTGAATGGCTTATACTGCTATTGTTCCTCAGGATAGTGTCTCCAAGGTAATATCACACAATCAAATTTTAGATGGACTCTATCAGGGTAAATAATCTGTGGCTATCACACTTTTAAACTCTGACAGCAGCCATTTTAGTCGTTTTATATGAGATTTTTTTTTTTTTTTTTTAAGGTAGCGGAACCAATAGGGTCTTTTAGTCTGCATTGGTATTTATTGATTATTTATTGTTGATTACACTGGGTTTCAAAAAAATGTTTTTTTGCAAGTTGTCTAGGTTTTTTCATCTGAATTAGGACCATTTTGCACCGCTAAAGCCAAAAATGACATCTGTTTTTCTCAATCAGGTCAGGTTTTTTTGCTAATTTGGTTTTGAAAAATTTGATCTTCTCACAAAATTGATTACATTTTTGTGACTTTATCAGTTGATTTTTTATATAGTTCTCACCCAAAATAGGTTTTAAGAGAAAAAAAAATCATTTTCTAACAGGATTCCTGTTAGGTACAATGGTGTATTCACCGCAGATGTAGCAGAATGCGTCAGGCTTATTTTTGCAAGATCTTCTAGTCGAAGCCATTTCATTCACCTGTAATATTAAAAAAACATTAATCATAAATTGGCAAAAGTAAAATCTTCAGAACTCGTTTATTGCAAGAAATATGAAAGAACTGTGCATCATATGATGTGAAAATGCCCATAAATGTAAGCAAAAATGTTAAAAAGCCAATATGTAGCATAGTTCAGAAAGTTGACCTGACTGAGCAAAATTAATGTGATTTTTGGATTCAGCACACCAAATTATCCTAAATCAGCTAAAAAAACTTAAACAATAAATTTGTTGTTGACCAGTGTAATTTTACTTAAAGAGATTGTATCTAGGTACACAAGCCTTAATTCATCAGTAATTCTATGCTCTATTGACGTGTCTAAGGCATTTGATAGAATCTACCATGAAAAATTATTTGAAAAATTGCTAGCTAGAGGTGTTCCTACATTCTTTGTGAGAATTTTAGTGTTCTGGTATGCACATCAAATGTTCCAGGTTAAATGGGACAATGTTGTATCTGCTCCATTTCGTGTTAGTAATGGAGTTCGGTAAGAAGGAATCTTATCTCCTATTTTATTTAATGTGTACATGGATGAAATGTCGAATCAGTTAAAACAGGGCAAACACTGGATGTCTTGTGGGAAACACAATTGTTAACCATCTGATGTATGCAGATGATCTGGTCCTGCTCAGTCCATATAGTGCTGGGCTGCAGCAGATGTTGAAGGTGTGCTCTCAGTATGGCATAGACCATGACATAAAGCATAACCCTAAGAAAAGCCAAATAATGATAGTTAGAAGCACAGGGAACAGGAAATCAACTTTTTCGATTTTTTATTTGTCTGACAGTCCTCTTGATGTATGTGAGGAAATTAGATACCTCGGTCATGTCATATCCGATGAATGGACGGACGACAAAGACACCCATCGACAGCGCTGTAAGATTTATTCTCCAGCTAACGAGTTTATAAGGAAGTTTTCTTTGTGCTCTGATTCAGTGAAGTGTTCTCTATTCAGAACCTACATCACACCATTATATACTGCTCTATTATGGTCAAAGTATAAAAAAATGAGTTTGCAGAGGTTCAAGGTAGCCTAATATGATGCAATGAGGTTGCTGGTTCGTGTCCCTTGGTGGCATAGTGCCAGTCAACTGTTTGTGACTGCAGGGGTGCCAACTTATGAGGCACTATTAAGACAGCTGATGTTTAGCTTTATGTGTTGCCTGGATACATCAGAGAACCACATTGTAGAAGCCCCAGTTAGCCCCCTGAAAAGCTGCTATCGTTTCACAGCATTAGTGCAGTAGTTTGTATATTTTATAATGTGCTTAATTTTTGTATCTCCTTTTTATTCTATTTATTCTGTATGTTATGTGCTTGTGGTTTATGGACTTGTGTCTGCAATAAAGTTTATTATTAACCTCCTAAGACCCAGCTATGGGTTTTCTGTCCACATTTGTGGACAAGAGTTTCACAACTTTATAAAAAAAAAAGAAAAGAAAACTGTCCATCACAAAGGACATTCCATAAAAAATTTAAAAACTACATCTGAAAAAAATGTTGCATCATGATGTTTCCAATATAGGCACTTATTTAATAAAAAAAAAAGAAAAAAAAAAAAAAAAAGCTTGTACTTTGCTGACATTTCCTGGGTCTCAGGAAGTTAAATGCATTTATTCGTAGTTGTTTTCAATGATCTTGTATTTGTGCACTGATTTATTTATGTTTGTCACATTGCAATTTGGATGTGGGCTGATGTCTGTGGTAAGCTGTAAATGTATTGCCCGTATGAGATAAATGAAGTTTTCTGTCTCTGAATCTGAACATCAAGTATGAAATGATAACATAGATGTACTAGGTCAGGGGTGTCTAACTCATTTTAGTTCAGGGGCCACATCCAGCCTAATATGATATAAAGTGGGCCGGACCAGTAAAATAATATAAATAATAGGGTAAGAACTTTTCAGTGAAAAAAGTTAATTCCGTATTGAAAATGTTTACATCTACGAATTGAACATAACATGAACAAATATGAACAACCTGAAAATTCTTTAGTAAAATAAGTGCAATGTTAACAATATTAGGCCTTAGTTTATCATTTATACATGTGAATCACAACTTAGAGATCACAGTGGATCTACAAATACACAAAACACTAAATAACAGGTAGGATATCATTAAAATTCCACATACTTCTCTTAAGACATTTCAGATATTCACATTTTTTGTTAAAGGCTAGTCTGTAAATGTAAATATTTTTGTGTAATTTTTACTTTTTTTTTTTTTTTTTTTTTTTTTTTACAATAAAACAAAGAGACAAATTTACACTTTTCATTATTTAAAGGTTATTGTGATAGTATTTTACTGGTCTGATCCACTTCAGGCTGAATTGACCTAACATGATTTTAACATCCTTGATTGTTAATATCTTCAGTGTAATTTTTGCATTTCACAAATTCATCCAAGGGGCTGGATTGAACCCTTTGGCCCCCGAATTTGGTCCCCGGGCCGCATGTTTGACACCTGTGTACTAGGTTGTAACTAGCAAAGCACTGAGCCACATATTTTATTTATCAGAAATAGTTAGTGTTTTTGATTCTTTCAATTACTTACAAGCATAAGCCACATTGGAAACATCTATTCTCATGAAAAGTTGCAATCTCATCTAGTTAATTGAGCTATAAAAACATCTATGAGCAGGTTTTAAGTTCCTGCAGGGATTGTGGAGGTGGCACAGTTTAATAGACTGTCTGTATTTAAAAAAAAAATGTTCTTTAGAAATAGATGACAAATAAAACAATAACTTGAAAGGCCTCTTTACACGTTAACATCAGCGAGGTAGTGAAAAACAGTTGAATTCACTGTGACGCTCAGAGGTGACTGAATCCTCTGGAAACTGGACTTGAATTTTCAGTTCAGGAAGCGGTCATTGTGTTGGCTGATCATGTTTTCACTGACAGTTTGCTGGTCAGTAATATTAGCTTCTGTATAAGTCACTGCGACTGTGCACCTAAAGAAAGTACAAATAAGAATGATGGCCCAAAGAGCAGACTGGTCAATACTTAGCTGGTACCTAATGGCAGCTGGTCAATTTGGATGCAACCACTCACTGTTTTCTTGTCTATTAATAGTTCTTGGAGTTGATTCCATTTTAAATCTCTAGTATAACCTCCATACTGCATACACAAGACCTTGAATATACCCTTCTGTGTTGTCAGAAGGCTATAGTGTTTTTAGGTTTCCAGAGACTTTATGGTGCAATTTTTCTTTTGTTACTAAATTTATGAGGTGACAAGAATCAGTCAACCCATCTTAACCCTATAATGCCAAATGTATCATATTTGATACATGAGTTCTGAAGCCCTCTATATGATCAGTGTGATTTTTTTTTTTTCTTGAAAAACCTGATGTATACAATTAGATAAATGCAATACACAGATAATCCACCAGGGGGAGGAATTCGTTCACTAGAGGCCTTTCCAGTGACACTACAAGACTGTCATTAATGAGGAAGGAGGCAGAACTTTGCCAATTATGAAATGACCAATTTGTTAGACATGTTTGCGTTACATTATGTTTTTGTTCGTTACAAAATAATAATATCTGAGTATTAAGACCCAGTGTATCAAATATGATACAAAATTGAAACTCATACCTTGAAATTGATATTTGAAAAAAAAAAAAATTGGTGTTGTTCAGAAGGACTAATAAAGGCTCCAATTTCAAAGAACTGGAATTTTCTGTCAATGATTTAATGGTTCAGGCTTTCCAGGGTTAAATATCAATATACCATTTTGACTATTCCATTTGTGTTTCATTGGCTCTCTTCTATGTTATGCAAGAGAGCTAACAAACAGAACATGAGCATTTAAAAATTACATTTGAATTTCATCTGGTTGATGTGAACTATGTGATCACTCTTTCCTCACTTGGAGGAAGAAAATGTGGCGGTGTGTTTTTCCACAAGCATTAGATCTATACTCACAACACAAATCCAGAATCTTCCATAGATTTTCATAAGGCTTAGGTGCTATTTAGATGCTAGCATCGACTCAATGTTTGGTGAAGATGTGAATATATATATTTACAATATAAACAATCAGAGTCTCGTATCATTTTCAACCAGTATTTCCAGCTCTCTACACACATTTGGGAAAGCTAGAGCAAAAAACAGCATATTAGGGCATTTTCAGACTGGGTGTCCGGATCTGTGCTGTACCTGGATAGATTCACACCTTTCCCACAGATATTGCGTTCACAAGCACATACCATGGCCTGTGCCCAAGAACGAGTGGGTGTTACAGGGCTGAAACAGTAGGTGGCGGTGTGGAAGGAATTCTGTCGCTATCCAACAAACGCGGAAGTTAGAAGAAGACAAACCCTTACATCATCAACCCAGCGACAATTCTGTTCACTGGTAATACTTCTCTATCTGTTAGCCTGTTTGAGGCAAAATGAAGAGTGGCTTTCGATGTCCCTGATATATCACCGAGTGGTTTGGTCCATAAGGTGAGCCTGTGCCGCGTGGATCCGAGGATTTTTCAGAAGACAACAGGAGCGCCGTCTATGGTCTCATGATGATTAGGTCATGTCCGGTCTCGGGTACAGATCACTTTCACACTGCAATGTTCCATTCTGGAATTCACCCAGTCCGTACCCAGGACTACCTTCCCAGCTGGACTCGGCTATGGTACTCAAGCACGGAACATTTGCATACTCATGGATAAAATGTACTTGGATACAGACTCGAATACCCAGCGTGAAAATGCCTTTCGCTGATTTTACATAAATTTGGCCTAATTTTTAATTTTACTTCATTTTTCAGTTTGGGTGCTGGGCCTAATCCTCATACCAGCATGGTAAACCTTGTACAAAGTGTGAGGTTACAAACCAGAAGCAGCATATTACTTATTATCGATTATGTTTTATGTTTTATTTTTATTTAACCAGGCAAAACAAATTAAGAAAACATTCTTATTTACAACCAGCCTGGCAAACGCTGGAATAGGGAGCTACAAAAAACAGCTAAAACCTCCATATGTGACGTATTAAGTGTGTTGAGACTGCCTACCTGACACCACAGCTACCTCACAGCTTCTACCAGTTTGCAGTGTAATACTTAAAAGTTCTATTTGTAATTATAGACTATAAAGGTTCATTTCACAAGTAAGTTTCTCCGCCTCAGTAGAGACTAATTACAGCTTAATGTATAATGGTACTGCCAAGTTGCTGTGATGAGGTGATCTTTACTGGGATGTCCACATTAAAAAAATGAAAATGGTGAACTGTGCTCTTCTGGCTGGTAGTTTATAGCCACAGAAAATTCTAAAGATCTGCTTTCATGAGTGTACACTGCCAAAATCTAAATCTTACCAAGTGTATTTTTCTCATTTCTAGTCAAAATGTCTGACATTTAAAATAAGACCCAATCACCTAAAGAGTAACTTTTCAGTGAGATATAAAAACGTATTTTTAGACAATCGATCTTGAAAATCTTATTTCAAGCAATCTTACCAAGATAATTTTCACTTGTTCCATTGGCAGATTTTTTTTATTTTTTTTTTAGCTTAATTCAAGATTTTTTGGCTTAATTCAAGAAAAAACAATCTGCCAATGGAACAAGTGAAAATTATCTTGGTAAGATTTCTTGAAATAAAATTTTCAAGATCTATTGTCTAAAAATAAGTTCTTATATCTCACTGAAAAGTTACTCTTCAGGTGATTATTTCTTATTTTAAGTGCGATGAGATATTTTGAATAGAAATGAGAAAAATACACACGGTAAGATTTTGATTTTTGCAGTATAATACAACAGCCAACTGAGCACAGCCATGCCTACAGTGCATTACAGGAAATGTGAGGAAAAACATGGCGTAAAAAACTAAAGTCTGAAATGTCTGAATCTAGTCAACATCTGGTGAAAAACACAGCTTTCTTCAGGCAACAGAGTGAGAGCTGGTTCTGGTCGATATCTTATGGCTGCCATGTGTTGCTATGTTTGGTTCTCGTGGGATCTGAGCCAATCTGGCCCAGAGTGTTCTTTAGTTAGTAACACAGAGTGAGCATCTGCACCCAAAACTGGACTAGTTCACTTTAAATGATGCTTGTGTTTGACTTGTCACGAGTCTGGGATGGAGTTTGGCCCGATTTAATTGGCTGGGGGGCCAACAGTTTGGCTGTGGTATTCCATCTTTTTCCTGCTCTCCTTATTTTTGTTAAACTTAGCAGACACATCTATATGTTTTAGTGATTTTCATACTCAATGTGGCCATCATCCCCCATACAGACCCCCCCCCCCTCCCCCCAATAAGTAACTATGTGGAGAAATGTCACCTCAAAACATCCTCAGAGTATCTTTGTTTGTCTGCACAGATGTGTCCAGTGATTAGCAGAGTGGTTATTTGACCAATCAGCATCCAGTGCGTCCTTTCTGTTACATTCAAAATGACAAAAAATTTAACTAGAAAAACACTTAGAGAGCGCAGACCTCCGCCAAGGCAGATGAGGTCGTCGTTGCCCCCCACCACCACCACCACCACCACCACCACTACCACCACGTGATCACCACCAAAATTAAATAATTTATTCACTGTGCCAGTATCAACATTTCATCAACCCCCTCCTCAACTCTTGTTTGGTTAGCCTACCTGGTGAAATGCGGTGAAATGACAGCCTGTGACTATTGCGCAGGCACTACCAGATGACTACATCTACATCAGAAAGAATGCATTTACGCATGCCCGACAGTTTGGAGCATGCACATAATTCTTAGGAAGTAAAAAACATTTTGGTGAAAAATTTGTACATGACACTTGTCAAATGGGTGCTTCTATGAAACTGGGTACATTTTGGTACTATCTGGCACTATTCCAGTTTTTTAGACCCAATAATAAAAGAGAAATTTAGACATATTTCCCCCAGAATGTACCTAATGATGACCTCAGATAAATGCGAAAAAAATTATACTCTTGCTCTGAGCCATCCCAAAATTAATGAATTTTAAATCAAATATTGGGGCCAAAAATTAGACCAAAATTGGGACATGAAAAACTACCTAGGTGTCAGTGTATTTGATCTGGAAAACATGGCTGTAAATGGTCTTATATAGCGCTATAAATAAAGACACTGTGTTAAATTTGTTGATCCTATTGGTTTTTCTAATCCAGACATGTAGGTTTTTCATGAATCTCAGTCTCATTCCAGGTTTTGTATGTAAACCCATTGTGTCCGCTTGTGTTACATACAGAACCTGCCCATTTAAACATAAATAAATCAGAAATGATTTTGCAACAGTGGTCATTTTTGTGGAACACTCTGTTTTGCATAATTAGTTAAATTCCCAAAATGTACCTGTGAGAGAATAGAGATTAAAAAAAAAAAAATAGTAGCGTGTAATTTTCGTGTCCTTTTGACCGTGTTACATGCAGATTTTTATATTAAATATAATGTAAAATAATTTAAAAATGTGTTTCATCTGAAAAATAGTTTCTCTTTTATCCCAGTATTTATTTTTAAAATAGACCCAAAGTGCTTCCAAACTTCCTTCATAACATTAGTCTCCATTTGGTTTGAATTTTTAGCCTCCAGGACCAGTTTTACATAAACACCCAAATCATTCCCTAAGAAAAGTAACGTTGTGCTGAATTGAAAAAGGAACTACGTTTCATTACCAAATTTTCAGTAGTAACGCATTACACTACTTTTTAACCGAAGTAGTTACGTTACGTAACATTTTATTTTGTAACTCGTTACACACAACACTGGTCCTGACTACTGTGCTATTATGTGATTTACTTATTACAACACTGTGGTCTTACTTATAAAAGTAATGCTTGTAATGTCTCTGATGAGCTAAATAAACATGTATGATGAGAGACCCAAATGAGCATCCATGGAGCAAGATTTTGTCATAAATAATTTGTGTGAATAGGTTTCTGTTGGTGCAGTCTGTACATACGAATTCAGTTCAAAACTGTGGGTGAGAATCCTTGGTCTATAATGCTTGATTAAAACATTTTATTCGAAGAGGTCGTGGCAATTTTGTTCAGAAACCTTTCTATATGTTAAGCAGGGTTGTCTGATTGCTGCATTTTCATAATATGTCACCCCAAAGGATAAAACCGCAGATACTAGTTTTGACAAATGGTTTTCAGAGACAAGCCTAGAAGTATCCTGCAAAAAAAAAAAAAAAAAAAAAAAGGTGACATTTTACCATGTCTCTTCAGCCAGTATGGACACAAAGAGATTTCTAATTGAAATGGGAAAAAAATTATGCTCTAATTTAAAGAGTGTGGTTTCTGTTTTTGTATGCGCTGGTGAGATGAGGGTAAATGTTTTTTTCCTTCTGTTATCACAAAGAGCTTTTAGCACTCTGCTGCAGACATGATGCTGCCGTTAAGAGGGTCGCTGAGGACCAACAGAGGACAAAAAAAAACTTCTCAGGGAAGTCATTAGATTAGGCCGATGTCTTCGAATACAGAATACAAATCCTGATCAGAGGTGCCCTTGTCTTAATAAGCATGGCGTGGCTTCGCTGTCTCAAGAGACTGATGCTCTTGACATTTTAACCAATAAGCCCCTATCATGAAAAGTACAAACAAGGACACGAGGGAAGCTCAAGACCACCAGCGCTCGACCATACTTTGACTGCATGCATTCTAAACTACGCATGCAGGGTGTGTAGTAGATGTATTTGTCAAAGGCTGTGCAGAATTCCACACATTTAATGAACTGTGCACTTGGGGATGAGTATTTCCGAAAAAAAAAAAAAAAGTTAGAGAAAAACACTATTTAGTAGCTAAAATTTTAAAAGAATGAGCTTCTCTTCTTTGCTTTCGGGAAGATCAATGATGTATTTATCTGCAGACCTTTGTTTGAGGACAAACCAGACTATAGAATTGAATTAATCTTTATCTAATGCAGTTCTGGTTGTAAGCTGCAGAGAGTGATATCCGTGTGCTGCCTGCTAATATCCACATCGAGTCAGGTAAGTGGGAAGATGTTTGTTTGTATGCGCTTCTTCACATGCTGATCCTTAAGCTGTGAAATGGAAACCGTTGGGTGAAGACACAGTTAGAAATGTCACATAATGGCCTCACGTTAACAAGCACCCAATGTGTAAGGCGTGTATTCACCCCCGGCCTCTTTCATCTGCACTAATGTCCAAAGAATCGTGGACACAGAGTTGACACATGCTAATTACCACAACCAAATCTTCCTGACCTCATTAATGTATCCCAATCTTTAAAAGAAATGCATAGTGACTGTGACAGCAGGTGTGGCATTTGTATTTTTTCCTATAACGTCATGCCAGGTCCGGTGAATGAAGAGCCAAGGTGAAAATAGAAAGTTCAATTATTGAGACACTTTAATTAGTGAAGACAGCCGGAGGTAGAGCTGGAATACTGTGCCAGGCTGCTGCTGTGATGGATGAAAGGTGCTGATTAACGGCAGTCCTATATATGCATATATATGTGTGTGTATGTGAGTTTGTGTGTTTGATAGAGATAAAGGCAGAAGAAGCCTCTAATAACAAATCACTGATGACAGATGATAACAAAGATCCTACTTCTGTCACTTTTTACATGTCTGTGGACCATGGTATACTGTACTGTTAGCCTCATTAAAGTGACTGCAGCTGGAATGTATGGATGTGGAAACTGCACCTGCTGTGACATCACCATGAGCATGTCAACTTTTATTCATCCCCATATTTGAAAGATCTTCTCTAGAAAAACAAGAAATGCCTTCATTAGTCCCTCATTGGGGAAAATTCCATGTTTTAACTGTTTATAAAAGAATATAAATAAATGAATGAATGAATGAATAAAATAAAATAAAATAAAATAACAGGCATAATGTACCCTCTGTTGGCAGAAACATTCAAATATTAACCCTTAGTGGTCTGAGCTTATTTTGTCCGTTTTTCAGTCCTTTTGATTTTGCCTTTATACACTATATACAGAAATGTTTACTATACCCATGTTTGGTACCTTTTTTTTTCAGCACAACTTCATTTATATCATCTGTCTATTTTTTTTTTTTTTTTTTTCCACTTTAACCCTTTCATGCACTGTCCACTCCAGTGGACAGTTCTTCTCCAGCTGTTCTCTTGTATATTCATGGGTTTTGTTGTTTTAGTTCCATATCAGCCAACACAGTGGCCGCTTATGCACCATCCCAAACACTGTAATTCAGATCATTACTGTAACTGTACTGTTCTTGATAAACCTGATCTGCAGTTACATGTTTGAGTGTAAATCAATTGTTATTTAAGAAGGTTTTTTTTTGCATATTATCTCCATGAAGTGAGTAATTACTAGCATTAGAATATGTTAAAATGTGAGAAGACATCAGATTAGCCGCATTAAAAATGTTTTTATTTCATTGTTTTCATATCACTTTCTGATATTGGGTTTTAAACACGTTTCTTTACTTCAAAAATTAAATGCATGGATATTTTTGTAACTCCATAGAAAAAAAAAAACTCGATCGCATTGATTTTTTCATGGCTAAACACTGAAGAAAAAATCTTGACTAAGGTTCTCATAATTCGTGCATGAAAGAATTAACCGACTATATCAACATAAAAGGACAAAAAAACACAAAAAAACATATAAAATCCAATTTGAAAAATGTATATACTTTATTGCATAAATAACACAAAGATGCTTAACGAACCTTTTCAAAGATTTTAAAAGTGAATATTGGTTCCAAATATTAGGTATATAAAATCAAAATTGAAATAAATAAAAGCTATACTCAAATATTTGACATAAAAGCAGATCTTTACACAGGTTTTTTTTTCCCCTAAAAGTGCGGTAATCAAACACGGTTATTATGATAATTAGAATTTAAACAGTAATACTAACCGTCTGCAATTATACCGTGGTTTGTCGTTATACCGGCAATCGTTACATCCCTAATATAATCACACCTATTCTGGGTCACTGGCAATCTGTAAACCCAATGTGGTATGAATTCAACCAATAGTTTTGCTGCTAAAGTGTTAACAAACAAATAGAGAAACAAAGTGAACCAAAAACAATACTCCTTGCCTCCCCTTTGGGGGGGGGGTAATAAAGTAAGTCAAGTGTAATCTTTATATTCTCATCTGAAAAAAAGGTGTATTGCTTAAGTTATATCTTTGAGTTTCATCAAAGTTTCATCTACCGCTGTTGCAACATTCTTAGCTGCAGTTACACTGAAAATAAAAAAGATATTTCAGTATGTTTGTGTTGTGTTGCTATGGTGACCAACCATGCTGAGGAAAATACCTGCAGTGGAAATGTAGCGTGCTGGTGCAAAAACCAAGACCTTTCAAATACTATAAAAGCTTTTGTATGTTTTGGCAGTGAAGCACAATAATATCAGGTTAAAGTATAAGTATAGTAATTATGAGGGTTTATTTCAAAGAAACAGTTAGCCAATACAGCTGTCTTTTTTTTTTTTTTTTTTTTTAATGCTCAAACAAGAAGTGCTATACTCCACTACTGGGACTGGGATGCTTACTTTTCATAGCTGAATAATTTAATTATGAAAGTGATTAATGACTTTTTTGGGGGGGCGATTACAGTGATCTTTGCACAATATCTGGCTTTAAGTGTTACATTTCCAGTTATAGTGCTAATGCTTAGTGACTTAAAGTGTGACTTCTCCTTAGTTCTCTTGTCCACTCTAGTAAATGCAAATGAAGCACATGACACTCTTATATCATGCTTTCCTTATAGGCTCATAAACACAACCGCTGTCATTAAGTGATATGTTGCCATCACTGCAAATTGGTACAGATTCATTTATTTTACACTATACATTAAGATGTTTCAAAAATTAAAAATGCATTTGCTGTTAATGGCTTTTTAATAGTTTAAAATTGAATTACCTGCAGTTGTTTTGTCTTTCTTTATTATTAAACTAAATCCACCATAGTGCCCTCATTACTGTGCATCTACTTCCACATTCAGCAGGTCAGTCATCAGACTATGTGACTGCAGAGTGAGAAGGAAGTGAATGCATTTAATAAATGGTTAGATTGCTGCAGTAAGAATCCCTTTTATTTATAGAATGCATGGCTATATGCTGCCGTCAACCAACGCTATCTGACGGTTCATCACAAATCTGAATGTATGAACAGACAGTTTAAAGGCAGTCTGAGAACAGTGCACACATGGCCAACAAATGCACAATAACAACAGTTGTGTTGGAATGATTAGAAGAAACTCATCTGACGTTTAAATAATGACATGCTGCAGACAGCCCAATGTGACCAGATTGCTTAAAGTCTGAGAAAAATCCAGAAAACCATCCAGAAATCATCAAATCTAAGTAAAAAGAAAAGCACTCAGAGAGTGCAGACCTCCGCCAAGACAGATCTGCCCCGTGTGCGTTTGTTTGTTTGTTAGCAAGATAACTCAAAAAGTTATGGAGGGATTTTCATGAAATTTTCAGGAAATGTTGATACTGGCACAAGGAAGAAATGATTCAATTTTAGTGATGATCGGGAATGGGGGTGAGGGTGGGATGGGGGGCATACATATAATCAAAGTGTTTGAAACCATTTTATTGGTGATATACAGAGACAGAAACACACTCTAATTCAGGGCTGTCAAACTCATTTTAGTTCAGGGGTCACATTCAGCTAAATTTGATCTGAAGTGGGCTGAACCTGTAAAATAATAACATAATAATACTTAAATAATGTCAACTCAAAACTTTTCTCTATATTTCAGAGCAAAAAAGTAAATTCACGTTATGAGAACATTTATCTCACCTCATCTACAAACTATCCTTTCAAACAATGTAAATAACATGAACTGAAAAAAGTAAGTGCAATTTTAACAATATTTTGCTTCAGTTTATCATTTACACATGTACATTACTGTATAGCTTACAGATCACAGTGGATCTACAAACACACAAAACATTTAGTAACAGGTGGAATCTTGTTAAAATTGTATGTACTTCTCTTAAAATATTTCAGGTTGTTCATATTTGTTCAGGTTATTGACATTTTTTGCGAAATTAAACTTTTTTTAGTGTAAATACATGACAATATTTACATTTGCAAAGAAAAAAATTTGGAGTTGTCATTATTTCTATGTTATTATGATAGTGTTATACTGGTTTTTCCCACTTGAGACTGAATCGGTCTGAATGTGGAACCTGAAATGAAAGGATTGTTAATATCATAGTATAATTTTTGCATTTCACAGATTCATCCCAAGGGCCGGACTGGACCCTTTGGCGAGCCGGATTTGGTCCCCGGGCTGCATGTTTGACACCTGTGCTCTAATTGAATGGGATGAAGCACAGTTTGTGAAGGCTCAGCTCACTGCTGCCGGATCATGCATCTATTCCCTGTATTTGAATGGGAAATGCCCAAATTCCACAATTTTTCATCAGAAAATTATTTTATATCTGAAAAATAATTAATCCAGTAAAGTATACAGGGTGGGGAAGCAAAATTTACAATGAAAATTTAGTTGTTTTTTCTCAGCAGGCACTACGTCAATTGTTTTGAAACCAAACATATATTGATGTCATAATAATAATAATAATAATAATAATAATAATAATAATAATAATGATAATAATAATAATAATAAAAAACTTTATTTGTATAGCACCTTTCATACAGAAGTTGTAGCCCAAAGTGCTTCACATTGATTGAAAAATACAATATTAAAATACATTAAGATTTGATTATACATCAAGAAATAAAATGAAATTTGAGAGAAATACAATAAAATAAAAATATAAAAACAGCGCACATTAAAATATTTGATTATGCATAGAATTTTTGAAGTGAAATACAATAAAATAAAAAATAAAAATAAAATTAAAATATTTGATAATCATACCTAACACTATTATCCATACCTTTTCAGAAACTTTTGCCCATATGAGTAATCAGGAAAGCAAACGTCAAAGAGTGTGTGATTTGCTGAATGCACTCGTCACACCAAAGGAGATTTCAAAAATAGTCGGAGTGTCCATAAAGACTGTTTATAATGGAAAGAAGAGAATGACTATGAGCAAAACTATTACGAGAAAGTCTGGAAGATACTATTAAAGAAGAATGGGAGAAGTTGTCACCTGAATATTTGAGGAACACTTTCAGGAAGTGTGTGAAGGCAGTTACTGAGAAAGAAGGAGGACACATAGAATAAAAACATTTGCTATTATGTAAATTTTCTTGTGGCAAATAAATTCTCATGACTTTCAATAAACTAATTGGTCATACACTGTCTTTCAATCCCTGCCTCAAAATATTGTAAATTTTACTTCCCCACCCTGTAGATGACCAAAATTTCTACTTAAGTAATGCAATGAAGTATTTATATTTTGTTACTTGACACCTTTGTTCAATATCATGTACATAAAAGCCTAAATAATAATTGAAATTGAACATAATCGAACGTAACTGAAAGCATTGGTTCTCATGTTTACAGAGGGTTTAGGAGCGTAAAAGTGAACCAACCAAAAAACACCAACACCTACAATAAGGGGAACTGACACAGGTTTAGCTCACAGTTAAAGCTTATATTCACATCTTGTCTTATTACCTCCACCAGGAGGTATTGTGATCGCTTTGCTTTGTGTGCGTGTGTGCATGTTTGTTTGTTTGTTTGTTAGCAAGATAACTCAAAAAGTTATGGATGTATTTTCATGAAATTTTCAGGAAATGTTGATACTGGCACAAGGAAGAAATGATTAAATTTTGGTGGTGATCGGGGGTTGGGGTGTGGGGGCACTGATCTGTCTTGGCAGAGGTCTGTGTTCTCTGAGTGCTTTTCTTCTTTATCACTGTTTGCTCTTTGTATTATTTCCAACATCACATCAGTATGTTTGCCCTTGATGATACATAAGTGCCCATGGTTGTCCTCTCTATGCACTTTGTCCATGTACTGCCAAGGATTAAACTCTTAGTGAAATCATAGTGAAACAAGAAAAGCAGTCGGTGAGCGCAGACCTCAGCCAAGACAGATCTGCCCCCCCCCCCAATCACCACCAAAATTTAACCATTTCTTCCTTGGGCCAGTACCAACATTTTCTGAAAATTTCATGAAAATCCATCCATAACTTTTTGAGTTATCTCACTAACAAACAAACACGCAAACACACAAAGCAAAGTGATCACAATACCTCCTAGCGGAGGTAAAAACAAGTACAAGTTGCATTGTGAAAGGTAGTCAAAGGGAACACAAGCTTCTGCATTCAAATCTGGCAAAAACAAGAGGGCATCATGGCTGCCATGTGCTGTTCCTGTGTTCTGGCAACAAAACTGCATAAGAATAACAGATGCACCTGAACATCTCTACACAACAGACTAATCATACAACAGCCTTTCATTCTGAAATCACCCTCTTGGCTTGGTAGATATAAAAATGTTCAAGCCCCACATTAAATGAAGTGGGTTTTATTCAGGTTTTTGTTCCATTGTATGAGACAGGGGACTGATAAGAAGGATTAAATGACAAAATGTGAAGTTCTGCTTGAAAACTGTGACATATTCTTTGTCACTGTTTGTTGGTGGATGTTGTTTGTGTGAGGTGGTAGAGGGTGGAAAGGACCACCAACGGATGAAGACGAGGAAGAAACAGCTCATTTTTCCCTTTCCTGTTTTTGTCTGATGTTTCTAGATGGTAAACGGTTCTTCAACTAGATCTCACATACTTACATTCCACACGAGTATTTGACAGGAGGAGGTTTGGCTTGGATTGGTCCAATGGGAGGACCTAAAGTGACTGGTTGTTGTGTTTGTAGGCGCTACAGCTAACACTGCAAAGCAACTGAGAGGTGTTTCTTTTCTTCTTCTATTGTGAAGTGCTGTTGTAGATTAGATAGTACACAGTAAAAAACAGAGTATCAATTTAACTCTTAGCGAGTTGAATTTAACTCTGTTTCACAAAACATTTGGTCCCACTCAGAATTAGAAGGTACTCTATGACCAGTGTCAAATTTTCAGAGTTAATTCTACTCAATTCAATGTCAAAATTAACCCTATAACGCCAAATGTATCATATTTGATATACGACTTTTGAAGCCCTCTACATGATCAGCGTGATTTTTTTTTTTTTTCTTGACAAAACCTGATGTATACAATTAGATACATGCAATACATAAATAATCCACCAGGGGGGAGGAATTCATTCACCAGAGGCCTTTCCAGTGACACTACAAGACTGTCATTAATGAGGAAGGAGGCAGAACTTTAACAATTTTGAAAAGGAATTACCAATTTGTTAGACATGTTTGTGATATATTATGTTTTTGTTTGTTCAAAAACAATAATATTTGAGCATTGAGACCCAATATATCAATGATACAAAATTGAAACTCATGCATGGAAATTTATACTCTTAAAAGTATATATATATTTGTTGTTCAGAAAGACCAATAAAGGCTCCAGTTTCAAAGAACTGGAATTTTCTGTCAATGATTTAATGGTTCAGAGTTTACAGGGTTAACAAAAAATGTGTAAAAAACATTTAACATTGTGGTGTTTTCACACTGTTAGAGTAATATGATTCCACTTTATAGAGCCATTTTTCTCAAAAATTAGTTTAAAAATTGACTCTGTAATGCAATAATATGTATTTCTGTGCAGTGTTATTTTCTTCATCAGTCTGCACCCTACACTAATATTGAAACAATGTAGAATTACAGGGGTTCCCAAGATGGGGGTCATGAGATAATTTTCAGAAGTTTGTTGTAGTAGCTCTTCAGTTTACAATGATAGATTCACTATGTTACAGACACACTCACAATTTGGAAGGAGAAATATAGCTCCATATGTTATAATCACCCCAGGTTTTATTATTAATTATATTTTGGAAGTGCAAAGTTCTTCTTTCATTTAAACTTTTAAAACTTCATAGTGACAATCAGGTAAGACATTGTTCTGTCTACAGGTTTGACTAATGGTGTCATATTAATAAAAAAAAAAATAAAATAAATGTAAAAAGGTTAATAAATGTTGTAAATCAGACATATTTACCTAGATAAACATAAGACAAAAACCCCCTTGAACCCCTGCACATAAAATAGAACACGATGACTAAAATGTCCAGTACCCACAATGCAGTATTGCATTGTGGGTACTGGACAATGTTTTAGATGCAGACTGGCACTAATCATCACTCTGTAGAGTTGAATTTTACAGTGCATCTGTGCAGAACTTTACACTAACCTTTAACTCTACTGTTCGAGCTGGTTTACTCTCCATAGAGCTATACATACTCTATCTAGGTTAAAATAGCTTGACTCTGAAATATTAACACTGCATTTTTTACTGTGTAAAAGAGCTGAAACAATGTGTAAGTCAACTACAAAATAATTATATTTAATTCAGTTTTGGCCTAGAAATGCCTCAGTGCTTCCCCTGGAACTGAAGGTGATGTCCAAGGAGAAGGAGGTGTGGGTCCTCCTGCTTCAGCTGCTGACCCTGCAACTCAATTTGATACGGAAACCCAACAAAACTTCTGAGCCACTGAAGCATCAAACTCTAACAAATTGGACACTTTTAATGCTAACATGCACACTGCAATTAGAATGGGATTATGGTTCATATGTATGGAAACAATATCCAACTGAACGGTCTGATTAAGTCCAAACCAAGTGGAAAATTAAAATGCAACACAAAAACATTTGCCTTGCTCAAAATGTCATACAAAGGGGAAGTGGAATATGAATAAGCCAGAGTATTCCCCTGGTCCTCACCATCAGTGTCAGGTCTTCAGCAGCCATTAGCCTGCCATCAGGATGGCACTGCTAAATGATAGATTGTGGTTGTAGTGTTCATTACATTTCAATGGCATAGGGATCTACAAGCGATAAATATTGACAGAATACTGATGGATTGGGTGCAAGCACGTAGCATGCATTAGTATTGATGTACACAGAGTCAATACTTTGTACTTACAATTTAAAAAGGTTGCTTGTATGTCAGGATATATGTGTAAGGTGGTGACGCATTACATGAAAATATGGAAAAAACAAACCAAAAAAAACTGGATAATTCACATTCCAGCCAAGGTGCAATTTGTTGGGGGTGGGGTGGGGGGATCAACCTCCCCTCTGGTTTTTACATCCCAGCTACTGCTCAATGAATTTCATCCTTGGGGGGGGGGGCACCAACCAGTTGAAATAACAGCAGGTTGTGACGGTTTTCTTCCACCTATATCCTACATTACTGGCACTAACGTTCACCTGAACCGAACTGTCGGCAGTCTCAGAATTCACGAACGCCCCCATGCACTGGGGCGCCGTAAAGGAGGGGTAAATGTGACAAATTAATGGGGCCCAGCATTTGCGTGTCCAGTGGATACAGGTTAGAAATTGTAAGATCTGCTGTATAATAGAGGAATAGAATCAGGAGTTGGACGTTGAAAGCAGAGGTGGCGTTAACCAAAAATATTCCATCACTGACAGATTTTTTGTTTTTTAAATGACGGAAAATTCTGAAGGCCGTCTGTCATTTTGACAGATTAGAATACTGAGGGTATTCTACCAAAGGAAGTTTTCACACAACACTGTGAACAGTACCTGCTCGCAGAATCGCTGGTCTGTCTGTCTCTTAACAAGGCATCAAACATTCCATAACAGCATCCTACTTGTGTATAACCCAACAGCGCCACCGTTCACAACTACGCTGAATACAACAGCGGTACTTCAGTCACATGACTCACCGTTAGTCCACCTGTAGTAGAACCCCTGTCCAGTTGATGCCGGTGTGCATATTAATCAGTCAGTGTCAAGTTTTGTCTCACTGTTTAGCTAACTTTAGCCAAAATTAGATGCTACTTTGCTAGTGCAAAATGTGAAGACAGCAGAGTCTCCTTAATTATTTTAAAAAGCCCAGTAAATGTGATGGCATTGATAAACGCGGTGAAAAAAGAGGAACTGATGCGGTGGATGACGGACAAGCAAGGAATACACCAGTTCTGATGGCATTTGGTGTGCTACAGTATATGTACGCATTTTCTACCTTTCATGTGTTATTTGATGGCATGTCAATTTGTGCCAAGATCTGTGGTTCACAGAACCTGAACCCTAACCCTCAGTACATGGGATTTGACACTGTGTGAACATACACAAGGAAAGCTTAGAATGTCTACAGATAACACACCAAATAAAAGTGGTGTATTTAATTATGTGAGTCATGATATCATGTTGGTTTATCAGCCAGCAGAAACTACAGCTGCTGCATCATTGAGATGTTTTGAACATTAAATACTACTAAACATATCTCATTATCATTAAAAAAAAAAACAAAACTGAAATGACGGATAATAATATGTTATGACGGAATTTTTACGACCCTGTTTGTCAAAATGATGGACAATAAAAATGTCTAGCACAACCTCTAGTTGAAAGTATGTAAAGTCTTACCTTCGTTTCATGCCAGCATTAGTTATGTTAGTTATGGACTGCACCCCCACGTATATAACTGCCCCCCCCACCACCACCACCACCCCTGTTTTTTTGACAAATCACACCCTGATTCCAGCAATTAGTGGAAAGTTAATGGCCATAACCTTACTAAGTGCACCACATAGGTAAACTCCAAAGTGTTAAAAGTATCCAAAGAATTTGAAGCACTTGTCGGTTAAGATGCAACTGCCCTCTAAAGAATAATCAACTCCAGGGCCATAAATCTATTCAGGTGAACATTTACAGTTATTACTCTATTTAAAAATGCACTACTATCCTTGATTTCTTTGTGTATTATTTGAAATATGTGGATATTCAGCAACATTTTCAGTAATTAATCAACTATAAAACATGTCTGACTATGAAAATGTCCACAGTAGACACACTTTAAAGATCTGTTCCATTTTTGCCAGATCCAATTAGCATGATTGAAATGACTTTTTTTTTTTACTGGAAGGATTAAGACTAAAAAAGAAATAAGATAAGAAAAAAAAAAAAATCTCACTCTAAAAACAGGTTTGTTGAACCTGCTGCTGGATGGACACCTTCAAATGAGACAGTCTTCAAAGGTGCAATTACACAAAGTTTCTTTTCTTACTTTCTTCATATTAATCTAACAATAACAACAACAATAAACCAAAGAAATATTCATATATATTCATAGGAGGGGGGCCGAAGAGAAGAAATATTTCTCTTTGTCTGTGTTTTGGCTGATGGAATGGCTTCCAGGGCCAGGTGAAATATTACAGCTGTCAGTATTTCTGACAGAGCCTTTATTCTGGTCGCTGCTGTTTGATGGAGGACTCCAGCGAGTTTGACACCCTGCTAAATGTCTCCGCCTCGCTGCCACTGGAAGTGGTGATAATGGCACGCTGGTGTCTGGCAACACAAGCTCCAGCATCCAGCGGGTGCACAGGCATTATATTTTTAAGCCAAGGGGGTACAGGCACAAAACCATTATTACCCCTGTGGGACCACTGTCAGCGTCCTGTGGTTATTTTGGTCACCGCATTTATTGGCTGGATGTGTTGGACTGTGTGGTTGCATTTTATTCAGTTTGACTGGTTCGTTGGTGCACAGGTTCATTGCACTGCTGCCATCTCACATACTGTACTCTGTCGATTCTGGGTGAATTTAATGGAATTATTTGCAGTATATGCTTTCTATTTGCGGGACCGGTGTTATTTTGTGTTGACTTTGCCCGTACTTGCATGAAGTTAAAGGTTCAATGTGTAAAATTCCATGACATCTAGTGGTGAACTGGTAATTTGCACCATCTGCCAGAACCCTGGCCCACCATAAAAATTCTCTCACTGTAGCCCATGTTAGTTTTATTCATTCTGAACTCTTTAGGTAAGAGTGTATTCCTGGTCTTCACCAAGGTTATAATAGTTTTGGATTTTTCATTATAGTTTAGTTTTATTTAGTTTTTACTTTTTTTCTCTCTAATTCAGTTAGTTATAATTAGTTTTTAGAGCAGGCTTGTTAGTTTTTATTAGTTTTCGTTATTTTCTAAATGCTTAGTTTTAGTTTAGTTTTATTATATCTTTTATCTTCTTCGCCGTCGAATTCAAACAAATCCCATCCAGGACTCTGCTGCTTTCTCCCAGCTTTAGTCTCCATGTTTGCAGGTAGAGTGGGGATGAAAAGCTGACTCTAAACGAGAAATGACGAAAAGTGACGGACCGTTAAATATCATATGGTGCCAGCAGCTAAAATTGCTTGAGGGAATAAATCGATTTCGTATCAATCCGACATTGACAAAGACAAAAACTAAGGGAATTTTATCCATGATTTTTATCTGTTTTAGTTAGTTGTGTAAGCACACAATACAGTTTCAGTTAGTTATCTTTTTTTTTTCTTTTAATGATAGTTTTTATTCATTTCAGTTAACGAAAATGTTTTTACAATTCTAGTTTTCATCATTTCGTTAGTTTTCGTTAACGATAATAACCTTGGTCTACACTCAAATGTAATAAGTGATGCTAATACTCCTTTATGGTTTGGATTGCACCCTCCATAAAATGAAAAAAGTCAGTTAGCTACTCTATAATAATAGTGGGCTCTGAGACACATGACCCATTCACTGTGTAGATATTAACAACTCATTCAAAGGTAATAAAAACAAAATAATTATCATTGTCATGTGATTATGCACTAATGAACATGCTATTAACCCATAAAGACCTAGTGCTGCTTTTGCGGTAGTTCCCAAATTATTTTTTTCTCTCTATTCAACCTTTCTTAAGGGATTTATCACCATTTATCATGATCTTATCCTCTGCATTTTGCTTTTTTTCAGTGAAAATCAGGTATTTTCCTATTACTGATGATGCACTTTAATCATCACGCTGAGATTACATTTGAGTGTCATACCAAAACAGAAAAAAACTTGAGAAAAAGTGACTTTTTCAGTCAAATCTATCGTTAACTGAACATAAACCAAGTGTGTCCATCCACTGTCATTGATCCAACGCCATGGGTTTTAAATCAATGTTGTAGAAGATGACAGTGTTTCCATGGTCACTATGGAGCCGATGAATGTCTAAATGGATCATATCTGATGACCATGAAAAGATAAACTATTTTACACCGATTATTTACATGTATTGATAAGATTATTGGCTCTGAGGCAGTGTTTTTCAACCTTGGGGTCGCCTGGAATTCAAATGGGGTTGACTGAAATTTCTAGTAATTGATAAAAAATAAAAAATATATGGTGAGTTGAGAGAGGCAATCACAATCCATAAAAGACATAACAAACCATGACGCTGAAACTGAAGCACTGTGGTTCTTTTTATCTGTCAAATGTTCATTGTGGTCGGTTTCAGATGCTGCAGCTCTTTCATAATTCATAGTTTGAGTTCTTGTTTGTTCAGTATTAATTGTCAGCCTTGTAAATCCAAGCTGGACTGACTCTACATATCCTGACCAAGGAAAATCAAACTCTCCCTTTGTGCAGTAATCTACACCTGGCTTTTCTGCCTCCGTCCATAATAATATACATTATATAGACTAAATGTCATCTAAAATTAATGTTTATTTGCAACATAGTATAGCAAACTATTACATGATCAAAAACAAATTAATTTTAGCCAAAAAAATGTGTCTGTTTTGAATGTCTGGGGTCGCCAGATATTTGTGATGTTAAAATGGGGTCATGAGCCAAAAAAGGTTGGGAACCGCTGGTCTAAGGTTATTAACATTTTAGATCAATAGATGCTTTTGGTCAGTGCTGTTTATTTGGGTCTTTATGGGTTAATACAAAAGTGTTTTGACAGGACCTTCAATCCAAAAAGATTCTTTTCATAGTCCTTGCTGTGCCAGACATTTTAGCCAAACTCTATTACAGTTTTTAGATGGATGGCAAGTGATTTGGAGCCAAGACAGTCCATCATCATGGGGCCACTGGCCACTTCAGATCTCACTATTAGAGCAAAGGACACACTTCATACTGTGCCAAGGGGACATTATTTATCAAAGTATAATTTCTCTACAACTGAAGGGAGCAACCAAAGCAAAATGGGACCTATTGTAATGCAACACCAGCACTAAGTGGGTTGTCTATTTATATTGTTTGATAAATTGGGTCTGAAGCAAATGAACAAATGAAAACACAGTTGAATATTACACAAACGTATATAACTTATTACTCAAAACTGATAGTTGGATTTAATGTGTAATATGAACTAGTGCAACAAAAAAAAAAAAAAACAGATTTCACCCAAAAATCCTAATTGTGCATTAAGACCTGCCGTGTGAATGGAGTGTTAGATAACACTGGTCAACAACAAATTTATTGTTTCAGTTTTTTGAGCTGATTTAGGATAATTTTGGTGTGCTGAATCCAAAAATCACATTAATTTTGCTCAATCAGGTCAACTTTCTGAACTATGCTACATATTGGCTTTTTAACATTTTTGCTTACATTTATGGGCATTTGATGATGCAAAATTCTTTCATATTTCTTGCAATAAATGAGTTGTGAAGATTTTACTTTTGCCAATTTATGATTACTGTTTTTTTTAATATTACAGGTGAATGAAATAGCTTCGACTAGAAGATCTTGCAAAAATATGTCAAACCTGTCCCCAGACGTTAGTCTGGTTTTGTCTGTCTTTTATGTTGTCTGTCATTTCCTGTTTTATTTTGTTAAGTTTCCCTTGTGTGTCATGTCTGGTGTCTTTACTTCCTTTTCCCTTGTGTTCACTTTTCCCCTGATTACCTGACTCCGCCCTCATTTGTTCCACCTGTGTCTCATTGTCTTCCCTCTCTTCTGTGTATTTAAGTCCTGTCTTTCCCCCGATCAGTCGCCAGTTCGTAATTTCCCAGTGAGTTACTTTCCAGTGTTTCTGATCCTGTCTGTCTGCCTGCCTGTTTTTTGACCCGTTTTTTGCCTGTTTGCCTTCTCCCTGTCGGTTTTGTCTGCCTCTGTCTGATCTCCAGTTTTGATCTCCTCTCCTGATTTTTACGGTACGTGAGCTTTGCCTGATCCCTATGTCCTGTCGCCTGTCTGACTGCTTTCCCGTGTATGACCTGTTTCCGCCACTGACCTCCCTCTGCTTCTTCCTAGTCGGGGTACCGACGCAAACTGCCGATCCGAACGGAGGTTTCTCGTCCTCAGTCCGGAGGGCTAACCCAGAGAAGAACTCAATCTCCATTATCCTCAAGATATTGTTCTTTATCATTATTTTTGATCTGTCAGTGTTGTCAGTGGCAAATAAACACTGAACTTTTATATCTGTCTCTGGGTTCTGAATTTGGGTTCAGTTTACGTACTCACGCCATCACAAAATAAGCCTGACGTATTCTGCTACATCTGCGGTGAATACACCATTGTACCTAACGGGAATCAAGTCACAAGTTTCATAAAGTGTGCTTGCCAATCTTATTTTGGTATTAAACTTGGTGACCAAGATAAAGTTTGGGCGCAGATTGTGAGAAGATCAAATTTTTCAAAATCAAATTAGCAAAAAAAAAAAAAAACCTGACCTGCTTGAGAAAAACAGATGTCATTTTTTGATTTAGCGGTACAAAATGGTCCTAATTCAGTTGAAAAAACCTAGACAACTTGCAAAAAACATTTTTTTTGTAACCCAGTCTAATCTTCTTTGTTGGAAAACACACAGTCGAGCTGTGTAAAAGTGTGCTACAGCACCAAAGTCCAAATCAAATCACCTGAGGCTACTGTTTCTTCCAGTCTTGATCAAACTGCTGAGCTCAAAACCTTAATGTAACAGAAGCAGAGTGTGATTTATATACAGCACTTAAGCATTTATATTTTTTGTCATGCATATTTTGCTGCTGATGTATGTTTTTCTGAATGTATGTTGATGGTTGCTATGGTAAATGGTGTTGTCAAATGTTTTATTGATAGTGTATTATTTATTTTATAAAATGCAACAGGCTGCAGCACAGGACCTGATACAAAGCTCCTCTTGGAGACTATAAAGTTTAACCCATAAAGACCCAAACATCCACTGTTGACCAAAAGCATATTTATTAATCTAAACTGTTTATCCATTAATTCTATCAATACATGTAAATAATTGCTGTAAAATGCAGTTTGTGATCTTTTCATGGTCAGATATGGCCCATTTGGACGTTCAGTGAACATGGAAACACTGTCATCTTCTATAACATTAATTCACCAGTAAAACCTATGGAGTTGGATCAATGACAGTGGATGGAGACACTGGGTTTATGTTCAGTTAATGATAGATTTTACTGAAAAAGTTACATTTTCTTTAGTTTTTTCTGTTTTGATATAATAACCTTTGACTTTACTCTGAGCTTTAATGAACATCTACATGATCAGTCAATTAAAGGAAAATAGATGATTTTCACTGGAAAAAATGCCAAATTCAGAGGATAATCTTAAAATAAACGGTGATAAATCACTTAGGAAAGGTTAAATAGAAAGAAAAAAATCATTTGGGAACTAAAACAAAAGTCACAGTGGGTCCTTATATGCTAAATCCAATTGGTACATGTAGTAGAACGTTTTTGCCCTAGTTTACTTCAGATAATAATCACAACAGTTTCTCTGTATTTGTTTCAACTTTTTAATAACAGCAGTAGTGAAAGGGTTTTGATTTTAGCCAGAATGGGTCAGATTTGATAAGACATAGAGAACAGCAGGTAAACAGCAGAAACATCCAAAGCCTCATTCGGACAGAACTAATATTACCTGCAGACCTCTGGTAACTTGTAATAACCTGCAGATTATCTGTGGCGTTAAAGAGTCCTGACATCAAATCAAGGGGATAACGTCAGTAAATAAAAGTGAAAATTGAATTTGTTTTCAGTGCAAATGTTCACAAAACACAAGCCCTGTGCAAATAAGACTGGGGCTGAATCCTAATTCACCCCTTGGCCCCTCCCCCTTAGTTTTGCATGTACACTTGAAGAGGTAGTGTCCTGATTCTCGATTAGACGGAGGGGAAGGACTAAGGCGGAGGGCTGTATAACCTTCAAAACGGAGATATGTCAGGACCAAACTACAAAAAGAGGAGTAGGAGAAATTTCCCATAATTCTGTTCAAATCATTGGCAAGATGGAGGTAAACACAGCCAAAAAGTGCAGCAGTGTGATGAAAGAAACACAGATGTACATATTTTCTTTGTTAACAACTTAATCATTTGACTGACTGTTTATTGCAGTTTCAGTGTGTTATAGATCGCATTTCTGCAGTTTATAGTTGATAGCCGCAAAAAGATGACCAAAGCCCATGGAACAGAGATGATTACAGCTGCTGATGGCATGGGGAATACTATTGGAAACATAGTTGTCACATCTGTTTATAGTGGCATTGATGACTGCTGATGACATAACAGGTCGCAAAGGGTTGTCCCATTACATAGGAGAATGTTTCAACCCCTAACCCTTGCAGCTCCGTTTCAAGGGGTAAGGCCAAGTGCAAGGGGTAAGGGGGAGGGCTGAGGGGTGAATTGGGATTGGGCCACAGTCACAGAAACACTATAGTTCCATGTCGTGTTGTCTATTACCACATACATGTCTGTCGTACTTTTGGATAACATGTGTATACATTTGCCATTGTGGTAAAGCTACATAAGTTAGTATAGTATATATATATATATATATATATATATATTAGGGCTGGGCAAGTTAATGCGTTATTACCACGTTAACGCATTCATTAAATAATGCAGACAATTTTTTTAATCTCCCGTTAATGCCATTCTGCCTTTCAAGCAAGTCTTAGTTCAATTACACATACGGACTCTTATTTTGAAACTCGTGCTTTTATTTTGGCACTCCATACGCACCAAGGGCCGGTGCTCTGTGTGAACTGCACGTAGCTGAGAGGAGAAAGCAAACTTTCCGAGTAATGCTGAATCAAACTTTGTTTAACTCCTGCAGAAGCAGTGCCTGTATGTATCAATCATTCTGTTGTTTACTAAATAATTTTACATGCATCAGAAACATGTTTAGGACGTTATTTTGGATGTGTTTATTACAATGTGTTCTTAACATGTTTAAGCTAATTCGTTTATGCTAGCAGTCAGAGATGGGTGTCTAATTCTTTATGCAGGTTCATGCTAAGTTTTTGTAAATTCATTGGTTGTGTTTAGGTATAATATGCCAGCCTTTGAACTAACCTTTACTTATTTACGATGTGATGAGCTCAATGCTAACTTGAATGGGAAAATCCATAGACACGATTAGCATTTACAAATTAACTTAAGATTTATGTCTTTTTATCCAGCAACAAAGGTTTACATCAGAGATATTTTATACTATTCATTCTTACAACATCTGAACATAAAATACTCACAGGCTAATGTTTTTGGGGCCATACAAACAGAGTGAAAGAAACATGTCTGTTAGTTCCTTCTTATGTCCAAACTGACTACGGTAACACCGAAAGGACGAAACATATATTAGTGCAACTTATTCCCACCACTAGAGGGCCCGCTTTACTTGCTTTTAACAACTGAACGTCACATATTATTGGGCTTATTAGTATTAGTTCTTAGTGGGCTTAAGACTCCTGTCAGTCACTCACAAGCGGAAATAAACTGGTGGGGACATAAACATGGAGGAAAGTAGTGGTCTGTTCCATGGACATTTTCATTTTAAATGTCTTCAGATGGTGGGGTTGAGAAGGACAAAGTTGTTTGGAAGCACTGCAATGTGGAATTATTTTTTATCACCGGAGTACTTCAAGTCTGAAATATCGCTTAAAGGCAATACACACCGTTGATGCCGGCAACCCCCCGACCCCCCCCCACCCCCGCCCCCCAAAATATAACTATGCGATTAATCACAGAAATCCACACAATAAATTGCAATTAAAAATTTTAATCGCTGCCCAGCACTAACACACACATATTTATTTATATATATATATATATATATATATATATATATATATATATATATATATATGTCCATTTGTTTTAGTCAAATTTGCTAACATTTTGTTAACACTAGTGCTGGGAGATACCGCACTTATATGATTCGATATGATACCAGTTACTTTTTTGGCATATATTTGATACCAATACTTTCAGTGATTTTTTAAAATTAAAATGTTACACTTAAAAGACACCTCACATGACAAATACTGTCCATTTAACAGCTTTAATGTGCATAAACTTTGGTGGACATTTTTTTAAGCTATGAAATAAATTTAGAAAAACAAACACAATAACACCAACACATTTCACATTTTCATAACAAAATGAAGTTAGAAAATAATAAAAATCGACTGTAATTCTGACAGAACTGGGCTAATTTTCAGGTTTTTAAAGGTTTGCTGGTGTTGCTGCAGTGTTGTACAGTTTTACTCCACAGACTACACTTTGCCGTAGTTTTATCCACTGGTGTAAAGTACACCCACACCACACTCCTCTTGCTCTCCTTTCAGACATGTGCAGCCGCAGACTGAACTGTTGCTAACAGGCTAAAAACAGCTAACTGGAAACACTGCACTTCTGGTCACATGACATGTATGGACTAGTTAAATTTCATGCTGCTGTGGGGGGGCACATACCCTCCTTACAAAACAAAAGTGTGTATTTTACTTTGTGAGAAATAATGTCAATTCTTATATTCCATCATGAGAAAAAATGACATTAATTAAATCTGAACCATATTTTATTTTGAAATACTAGTAATAGGAAATAACATTTTAGCACATTTGTTTCACAACATTGGTTTCAGGTACAGGTTGAGTAGTAACAACAGCTTTGAGGATAACTCCTAGTAATTGATCCAACACAGACAAATAACTTTAGACACACTCCAACACATTACTAAGCAACTGACACAAAAAACAAATGATTTAAATACTTATATGTCCGTCCTAGTAGTATGTATTTTCACATTGCCAGTTCACAAGCTAACAAAGGTAGGTCTGCAAACCAACTGAAGCCCTACGTTTGAGAAAAATATATATTTATAACCACTAACTCCTGCTAGGCTTTTCATAGAAGTACAGCACCTGCAGACTGCAGCAGAAACAGGCCAGATATTTTATTCTGGATGATGCCCAGTTCTTCCTTATCAGTGAGATGGCTTTCATTGATAATGCATGAGGCTGAGGGGACAATGACTTCCTCTTGTGAAGCACTCCTGTTAAAAATGGAGTCCTTAATTACAACCTCAGCCTGACTAGGCCAGTTCGCAAGGACAGGACTCCTTTCAAAAACATTCTGCCGTGTGCATTTGGACTCCATACAACAGACAATGGGTTTAAAGTATTCAACAATCAATGTTTTTTGATTATTGACCATAATAATAATAATAATAATAATAATAATAATAATAATAATAATAATAATAATAATAAAACAGACAGAATATTGTTAAAATTGCACTTAGTTTTCTTTAGACATTCCAGGTTGTTCATATTTGTTCAGGTTATTGGCATTTTCTTGTTAAAGGATATCAGAATTTAACGTTCTTTGCAATAAATAAAAGGGAAAAATTGGTGTTGCCATTATTGATAGGCATAATGTCATATTATTTTTTTCACATTAAACCAAGAAGAAAATTTGGAGTCATTATTTCTAAGTTATTATGCTATTATTTTTGAGTGGGATGCCCTTGACTGTTAATATCTTCAGGGTAATTGTTGCATTTTGCACTTTGTCAATTCATCTTGCGGGCCAGATTGGAAACTTTGGCAGGCCAGTTTTGGCCCCCGGGCCGCATGTTTGACACTTGTGATATAGAGTGTGTTAGTGTGGTTGGCTTCATAAAAAATGTTCCCACACTCACTTGACATGGAGTACAAAGTAGTAATAAACAAGAAAGTAGTATTAAAATAGAACAGTTTGTATGGTTCATGCAAATGTTAAACATAACTAACTGTTCAATATGACACTCGACATTGAAAAAGAAGGATTGTTATATTTCAGTCAATAGCAGAAATGGTATTTATTGTTAAGAATCAATAGCCATAACCTTTCAAAAACCAAACATTTTGAAGCATAAAATGTAAAAGGACATACAGTAGGCCTATCTATTGGTGCTGGTAATATGGATCTGCTCGCTGAGATGCCAAAGCCAGTGAACATTAGGGTGAAGTTAGTCTCCTTAGAATGAATTAACAGGATGTACCTCTAAGAGACACCAACAGTTATGTCAAATACAGTATGAAAAACCTCTAAATGAAGTTCCTTTGAACAGATCATGGAACAATAACACACACAGTGAACTAACTCACCTCTGCTCACCCATTTCTGTATTTTCCGCCTTCTTATTGAATGAATAATGTCTACTCTCGGGCAAACCAGCAGATCAATATCAATTTCAGATCCATTTGGCCACAATACAGTCGAATACCCAAATGCTGCAACCTCATCTGAGGGTGCAGACAGATTGATCTACGACAATCAAATTTTGGAAAAGCAGCACAATAAATACGATGAATAGAGAGACTGATCAATTCCTGCTTGGACTGAGGAGCTTGAGTTTGACCTTGGTCTGGCGGGAATTAGATAAGACGGCAGCAGCCTCAGAGAAGGAGCCCAATATATTTGTGCCCAGTCATTGTTTATTAAAGCTCAGTGGACTGAATGATGAATTACTTCATCACCTACTGTGTGGGAATCACGCAACGGGTTATGATACATAGTGACGGGTGATCTCGTAAGTGTTGCATTTTGTCTTTTAATGATATTATATTATTCATTGCAGTCTTGCAGTTGGATATGTGTGTATGTGTGTGAGAGTCGCCTGTTAGTTCTTAATTATTGATGCTAATTGAGTGATAATTATATTTGGAGCACACAGTTGCAGAGGGAATGCTATAAAATGCACTTATTTATTCGCAGACGTTAGGAGAGCTGCCTAATACCACCACCAAAGTTACCAGAGCATCTGAATACTTGACTTCTGGAGCTGGGGATTTCTCCCTTACACTAAAGTGCCCCGGTAATGAAATGTATATTGGCTTGGCAGTGTTTAATGTGTGGGTCTTTCCACACTGGTTTACCCAGACCCTCCATATCTTGACATTTCTTGAAAAGACAAGCCAGCAGCTTTAAATTTCATAAGGAGTATTCCCATATTTCCTCATAGAGAAGTTTGTAAGGCATTCAAGTAATTCTTCTTGGGGAAAATATAATCAAAATGTCGGTTATTCAGCTGTGAGGGTTCATTTAGAAAGACCCATGGCAGCCCATTTCATTATGCAGAACCAAATAACCTCTTAATATCACATGAAGTATATTAAGATTACACATAATTAATATTTGGTTGCAGTAAAAAGTATTGGATATTATTTTAGAAAATGAAAGGTTCCTCAGTCGCATAACAAAATGTTGATTCATTAGATTTCAGTAACAGCTATTGTTATGAATACATGTTGCTAAATCTCCTTAGGGTTTCTTGGATGTTCAGCACAAATTTTAACGCAATCCAGTGAATAACAAGCAATTGGTGAAGCCTACAATGCACATATTAATGAGGAAATTTACCTCGAAGGGCAACACTCAAAATTCCAAACTAAGAAAACATTTGGAGGGAGCTTGGGTTTTGTACAAGGTCTTAGGTGCTGTAGTAGGTGCTGGATTGATCCATGTACATCTTTCTCAGTCAGATCACTGAGCTTTATCAAATTTTACCTTCTCTACCAATTAATCCCCATCACAAAGCTGACATACAGACAAATGATACATTAAAGGACAAGTAGGGCTGGGCCATATGGAAAAAAATCATATCATGATAATTTTTTCCATATCAGACAATATCAATACGTATCACGATATAAATCCAATCAATCAGCCTGGCTACTAACCCACTGTTGTGTTGTTTTCTGCGTGTCTGTTTTTTGTCTTCTTGTGCTGTATGTAAAGCTGCTGAATGCTGAAATTTCCCTCAGGATCGATAAATTATCTATCTATCTATCTATCTATCTATCTATCTATCTATCTATCTATCTATCTATCTATCTATCTATCTATCTATCTATCTATCTATCTATCTATCTCCATCTTAAATTTTCTGTTACTCATAAGTTAGTTGTGAAGGCATCAGAGGTTGTTTTGGATTTAAATATGATTTATTTTCTGTCAGAGAATGAACATGACAGATGTGCTGAAGAACATTATAAAACTGTTTCAGATCAGTAAAACAGGTTCATATTGTGTGCCTTCCACTTCAAGGTTCATGTGGAAAGGCAATAAAATGGATAAGCGTGTGTGTAAAAGAAAATTCTAAAAAGTATCCAATGCGGAAGAAATGCGGGAAAAAAATAAAATAAAATTTATTTATTTATTTATTTACGCATTTCTTCCGCATTAGATAATTTTTAGAATTTTCTTTTATGGACGTCGGTAGGTAGGGGATTGGTGGATATTTGTCCAAATTTACAGACCCAGGTTTTCAAGCATGAGTGAGCAGGGGTAAATTGCTCAATCCAAGTTAAATCTGATTTACACGAAGTAGTGGTGACATTTAAATCCAATCAAAGGTCATGGAAGGGGACAATGGGCATCTATCTTGTTTTCCACAAAATTGCCAGGTTACAGCATTAACATTTTGGCCACCACGTCAGTTTCATTTCTTTACCCATGGCAGCTGTTCCTGCCTGTCAAAGTTAACTCAACTTGTTTAGGCCTGAAAATATCACAGAGGACAGGCCAAGTTAGGGTTAGGGTTAGGGTTAACCAGATATGGCAACCAGAAAGATGTGGAACTGAGGAGACGCCAAGATCTGTGAGCCATTGTCACTTCGGGTGGAGGACTCTATTGTTGTTTTGAGAGCCAACACCGCTATGCTCGGGATATTTCTGATGTGCAAGTTATACGTCACTCCATATGCTGCGTTGTGTTACCGCCCCTTTGATTCTGGAACACATGTCCGCTGTGTAAAAGTCTAGCCTGTCTCACCTCTGTTACCTCTTTGTCTTGGCTGTGGAAATCGGTCAATGGTGGCAAAACGGTGGGATCACCATCTCACCTTTTTTCCATGATCTCTGTGTAAAAGTGGCTAATGAGTCACATGTTAAAAACAGACTAGATCAGGGGTGTCCAGTCCTGGTCCTCGAGGGCCTGTATCCTGCATGTTTTAGATGTATCCCTCTGCCAACACGCCTGATTCAAATGATTAGCCTATCATCAAGCTCTGCAGAAACCTGATAAGGACCGTCAGGTGGGCTGGAAGAGGGAAACATCTAAAACATGCAGGATACCAGGACCGGAGTTGGACATCCCTGGTCTAGATGATGTTCCCCTTCAAATGAAGTCTGATACACTACAAAAATCTAAATCTACTAAATGTATGTTTATTTCTAGTCAAAATATCTCATCACACTTAAAATAAGATATAATCACCTAAAGAGTAACTGACAAATAAGAAGTTATTTTCAGACAATAGATCTTGAAAATCTTTTTTCAAGAAATCTTACCAAGATAATTTCCACTTGCTCCATTGCCAGATTTTTATTTTTTTATTTTTTTGCTTAATTCCAGATTTTTTTTGTTTTTTTTTTCTTAATTCAAGCAAAAAATGAAAAAAAATCTGCCAATGGAACAAGTGAGAATTATCCTGGTAAGATTCTTTGAAATAAGATTTTTAAGATCTGTTGTCTAAAAATAGGTTCTTATATCTCACTGAAAAGTTACTCTTTAGGTGATTATGTCTTATTTTAAGCGTGATGAGATATTTTGACAAGAAATGAGAAAAACTGACTTAGTAAGATTTTGATTTTTGCAGTGTATCTGCTTCTGTTGAACAGTAAAGCTGCAGCAGTAAACAGGGTAAAGCTGTGTGACAGACCAGTCTTTTGTCCCGAAGTTACAATGCAGTATAAAGATGAATCTCTCATAGCCAATAATTATTTTCATTTCAAATCTGTAATTGTAAAAGTATAATCTGACTAATATTATGGAGTCTGACCCTACAACAGATACAGAGCAGATGTATTATGTGTTGCTTGTACGATTCACAGTACAAGCCAGACACACTGACACAATGTATGAGGCTACTGTTGATGTATTCTGTTATTTCTGGAGGTCTATAAACCCAGTCATTCATCGGAGTCCAGCAGTGGTGAATTTATTCTTGCCATGCAGCAGGAGGAAGTGAATTACATGTTAGTGTGGATACCATGAAATGGTTTATTGATCACACTGGTGCGGGGGTGATTAAAATTCATCAAAGGGGAAAGACACACACAAAAGCGGGCGTGCCGACAAAATGGTGACCTGACTTCCCTGCTGGGACATAACTGGACATTTCAATCAGATGTTGTCCCCGACTGCTCATCTATCAGTGGCTTCTACAGAGTCTGACAATGACAGAGATCGACAGTGGGAATGACAGTATCTGAGGTAAACACTTGAGTGTATGTGGAATCGACATGTGCGTATGGCTCAATAGAAACTGCCCTGACATGTTGAGATAAGACCTTTATGCTTCAGTTGCGATGCTTACGTATTCCCTGGGTGCAGTCTATCATCAACATACTGATATCGGAATTCAGATGTAAGATTATGGAGATTCGAATAATGGATTCAGTTGCGAATAAATAAGTAAAGATACTGTCAAAGCCTTATGAAGCTGTAGAGTCGGCAGCATACAGATAACAGAACACCAGTCTGTTTGTGTGTGTACATGTAAACAAGCATGCATATGTTTAGTAGGACATTATTGCTAATGGATACACAAGGGCTTTTCAACCTCAAAACCGAGTGGGCTGAGATTATGGGGGTTTGTGGACCACCCAGATTAGAAATAACCTGAGTTACAGAATATAACATTAAGAGATGTATTATGACATGGAATAAATTCATGCACATGCCTTTTTTCCACTTCAGTGTATTACGATTAGTGTTGTGCAAGTTACTTCCAAACTGTAATCCATTACAGATTACTTGTTACAGTTATTTTAACCCTTTCATGCACAGTGGTCACTACAGTGGACAGCTGTTCAAAGGTGTTCTCTTGTATATTCATGGATTTTGTTGTTTTCATTCCATATCAGCCAACACAGCGGATACTTATACATCATCTCATACACTGACATTCACACAATTACTGTAACTTTGCTGTTCTAGATAAACCTGACCTGCAGTAACATGTTTGAGCGTAAACAATTGCGAACTGTTAACCCATAAAGACCCACTGCTACTTTTGTGGCAGTTTCCAAATGAGTTTTTCTCTATTTCTACCTTTCTTAAGTGATTTATCATGAATTTTTTTCATAATATTATCCTTTATATTTTGCATTTTTTTGGTGTAAATAGTGTATTTTCCTATATTTAATTCACAGATCATATAGATGTTCATGAACTCTCAGAGTAAATTCAAAGTTAATTATGTTAAAACAGGGAAAAATGTAGAAAAAGTGACTTTTTCAGCAAAGATATTGCTAATTGACTGTAAAAACATGCATGTCCATCCACTGTCATTGATCCAACTCCATGGGTTTTGCTGGTGAATCAATGTTGTAAAGGATAACGGTGTTTCCACGGTAACTACAGAGCCTCTGAACGTCCAAATGGGTCATATCTGATGACCATGAAAAGACGAATAACTGTATTTTACATCAATTATTTACATGTATTGATAGGTTTAATGGATCAACAGGTGTTAGACAGTTTATATCTGTTGATGGTTTGTGTCACCAGTGAGTGTTTGGGTCTTTATGGGTTAAACAAAAAGTTTTGTTTTTTTTTTTTTTTGCATATTATATCCATGCAGGTATGTTAAAATGTGAGAAAACATCAGATTACCAGCATTTATTTCATTGTTTTCTCACAATATATCAGTCCAATCACTGCAGTATATCACTCCATGAAAAATAGGATCATAAAAAAATCAATCGCATAGTTTTTGTTTGTTTGTTTTTGTTTTTTCATGCTTAAATGTCTAGAATAAAATCTTGGTTAAGGTTCTCATAATTCATGCATGAAAGGGTTAAAGTAATTCCTTATGTTATAATATTATCGTCTCAGAATTGCAATGCGTCACATGACTCCTGTATTAGCTTTGAGTTACATGCAGACTCGCGTTCTAAGTGGTGAGTGTGAAATTATATCATGTTCAAAAGCTGACAGTGGGGACATTGGTAGTGGATTACATGTACTTGCATAGGGACTTGAACCGGGAAACTAAGATTCAAAGTCTGACGCTACCATCTGGGCTACCCTGGTTCTGAAAGAAGGTATCATTGGCAAGAATCTATTTCCTATAATTTCCTCTGCACTTAATATATAAATACATATATAGTGTGATATGTTAATCTACATCTTGTGGCAAAAACACAACAGACAAAACTGAACTGAAAACACTAGAAATGAAGTCAAACTAACTTGAATCCAGCCTACAGTTTTGTTCATTTGTCCACTGATACAATGTTGGTTGATCTTGAATTTGTGTGCTTACATAATATATAGTATGTATTCTATAGGTTATATTGTTTGATGTTATTTTTCTATTGTAAAAGCGTGGAAGCTGAAGGAATTCTGTGTAACTGACTTACTGATCCCTGAAACAAGTGCACGTTTTCCTTTCAAGACTAACCTTGTGCTAATTAGTTACAGCTAATAAAAGTTGCTACACTAATTCACCCGGAGACTTTTAATCTTCCACTAAAGCTGAAGCATTTGCAATGAGAGTGTTTTTCAAAGCATTTCTGAATACTGAACACAAAAATGACACTATCTTTTTTAATATACACTCATATTATGTCAATTTGGCTACTGCTAAAGGCTTGTTTTAAGTAATGAAAACATTATGTCTTGTGTTAGGTGCAGTGGTGTAGTATACCTATTTATTTTTCCGTCAGCATTGCATATACCCACTTCTAATCCCCCTGATTTGCACCATTCAGTAGTATCTGAGCCAAATTGCTGATTTTTTCCCCTAGAATGGTGAAGCCATGACCTGCCCTACTCTGCCTCTAATCGGCTAGTACTCGCTGCCTTCACTGATTACATTGGTTAACTTTAGGCATGAGGACTACTGAGCCAATCAGAGACAAAGAAGGGCGGGTCATGCCAAGAAAAATATTGCTAATTAGTACTGGCCACCTCTGGAACCAGTGCCACCCCAGGTGATTGACAGGTCACTGCACATCTCGCTGAAAGATGCACGATTATTACCTCCGCCAAGGAGGTTATGTTTTTGCTGGCGTTGGTTTGTCTGTCTGTCTGTCTGTCTGTCTGTGTGTGAGATAATTCAAAAAGTTATGGACGGATTTAGGTGAAAATTTCAGGAAATGTTGATACTGACACAAGGAACGAATGATTAAATGTTGGTTGTGATCGGGGGACACTGATCTGCCTTGGCTGAGGTCTGCGGTCTCTGAGCGCTTTTCTAGTTAAACTGTGTGAGTAGGCTAACGTTGGGAAAGGCTAACGTTATGAAAGGCTAACATTATCCTATGTTTGCCTCATGTTGAATACATTTCCATTCATGCAGCTGCTTGTGTGACCAGTTAAACCTACAAACTGCTCCTGATCAAGTCATGATAATTTTCTAATAGTGAGTAAATAATACTGATGGATTTTTGGATAAAGTAAATAGATTAGTCTGACATGTCACTGTTTCTAAAAAAAGGGCATTTTTCTAGACTACTTAAAAAAATAAATTAATTAAAAAAATTTTTTAAAAAGGCAAAATTTGAGAGTATACCCACTTCTCCAGGGACCACTACACCACTGGTTAAGTGCACTATATGTGATATTTACACTAGGAAAATATATGTCTACATTCCATATACATTAAATGGAAGAACAGTAATGAAATCTAGGACATATATTTAGAGCTGCTGCTTAAAGTCTCATCTCATTACTTGATGCGATGTAATAAGACGAGGCTAATGAATTGAATCCATTAAATAAAAACAGTACTGTCCATCACCAGCCAGTAAATTGACAGGCACAATGAGACGACAATGATAGTCAAGTTGGTGCTAAATTCAAGATTACCTTGCAGCAAACATCTTTTGAAAGAATTACACTTGAGAGGTGAAATTCCTGTGTTTAATCCACAAAACCCATTCATGGACTTAATACCATATAACCTTCAGAAGTGTAGCAGTGCTCATAACTAATAGATAAACAGAGCAGATGAATGACACGCCTCGTTTCATAAAACATCTAAAGTGCTTTAGTACTCCCATTTTATTCCTTAGTGGTTATAAAAGCAAAAGAATTGTGAAAAAGCTAATATTATTGCAGGTGAGCCGTTCAAATAAACATGTGCATTGTTCATGTGTCTTATGGGGAATGCGATGTAACCTTGACACCTTCAGCTACATCTGTGGTGTTTATTAAACTAAGGGGATCTGAGAAGGAAAAAGAGTGGGAGGCAAAGATCAAACAAAGGTAAAATGGAATAATGCTGTATCCTTTCTTCTTCTGAGCCGTTCATCTGTTTTCTAGATTAGATCTTTAGTACACAAACAGATTTTTTGACAGCTTTTCTTTACATCTACAAATCCCAGCAACACCGTGTTCTTGAGCATCACTGTTAATGATTTTCATTGCACTGAACCGTCAGCAGTCCACGACCTAATCGCTGATCATTCAAGCCAATCCAATCCGAGCTGTGCCGAGTTACCTCTGTGAGCGACGGACCATGAACATCTACACTCAGTCCTGAAAGACCATCGCCTATTGTGTGTTTTAGAAGGTTCTTTTCTTCACTATAAGCAAGACATCTGCTATAGCCACAAAAACACAGTGTTCTCTTTTCAGTGTTACCAGATATGACTGGACACCAATGACAAGTATTATATTGTGAATAAAAACAATGTGAAATGGTTTATTGCGCTTCCACTGCAGCCCTGAGGAGTGAAGCACTTAAAAACTACCTATATAAATATGGAAACACCGCATTTCAGAACAATAAAGAAAATTAAATCAGCCTACAGGTATAATTTTCAGTCTCTCCTAAAAGGAAAGAAATGGAGAATATTGAGAACGGTAAGAAATGCTGTTTCTCAAACTTTGATGGATAGATATGGATTCATTTTGTATGGTTGACTAGCCTGACCCTGAGTAAACAAACTGTAAATTGAGGCTTACTGGCGAGGACCACAGAGTGTATTGTTAGTGGTGGATAGCAGCTAATTACTGTATCTGTCTAGCCTGTAAACTGTTCAATAGGCTAGCATACAGGAAAAGAAATAGCAGGAAAAGCTTGTTGTTCGACAGTCCACATTAGGTTTTGCTTGGTATTAGTCACTGTTTACCTATGACAGAGCAATGACATATCTGCTTTTTCTGCAACCTGAACAACTACACAGGTTGGTGTCCAGACCCCTAATTAGATACATACTTGTGTATTTCACCTACAGCGAGCAGCAGGAGAAATGAGGAGAAATGCCACTAAAAGCCACAGATACATAGTTCACTGTGGTTTGTCGGCTCGGTTAGGTTTAACCCAAAAAACAGCTAGATTTTTTGTGATTGTGATTAAAATATTATAGTTATGAAGAGATAATGGGTAAAATAAGAACTGTACAGAGTGGGGAAGCAAAATTTACAATGAACATTTAGTTGTTTTTTCTCAGCAGGCACTACGTCAATTGTTTTGAAACCAAACATATATTGATGTCATAATCATACCTAACACTATTATCCATACCTTTTCAGAAACTTTTGTCCATATGAGTAATCAGGAAAGCAAACGTCAAAGAGTGTGTGATTTGCTGAATGCACTCGTCACACCAAAGGAGATTTCAAAAATAGTTGGAGTGTCCATAAAGACTGTTTATAATGGAAAGAAGAGAATGACTATGAGCAAAACTATTACGAGAAAGTCTGGAAGTGAAGGAAGCAACAAAAAACATACCAAAGCTTTTATTAAAGCTCTCAAATCCAAAATCCTAAAGGATCCAACCAAATCCATGAGAAAAATGGCAATTGAACTTGAGGTAGACAACAAGACCGTTAGGAATGCAGTAAAATATGATTTGAAGTCAAAATCTTACACAAGAACACCAAAACACTTGTTGACAACAGCAACAAATCCAACTTTAGCAATTTTTGGGAATCATGTTTATGGCCGCCTTCTAGCCCAGATCTAAACCCTCTGGATTCTGCTATTTGGGGCGTTTTAGAACATGCTACCAATAGAACATCACACAGCAATGTTGACTTTCTTAAAGATACTATTAAAGAAGAATGGGAGAAGTTGTCACCCGAATATTTGAGGAACACTTGCGCAAGTTTCAGGAAGCGTGTGAAGGCAGTTACTGAGAAAGAAGGAGGACACATAGAATAAAAACATTTTCTATGATGTCAATTTTCTTGTGGCAAATAAATTCTCATGACTTTCAATAAACTAATTGGTCATACACTGTCTTTCAATCCCTGCCTCAAAATATTGTAAATTTTGCTTCCCCACCCTGTATGTTCCATAAGCTGCATTCAAAACCCTTGCACCATGAACTGATTCTGTCATTCTCTCAATTAATTGCAGTTATAGCCAAAACCTTGACCTTTGATTTCTGCCCATTCAAACTTAACCCTGTAAAACCTGACTCATTAAATCAGGGGTGTCAAACTCATTTTAGTTCAGTGGCCACTTAACAGCCTAATATGGTATAAAGTGGGCTGGACCAGTAAAATAATATAAATAATAGGATAAGAATTTTTGTGTGAAAAAAGTAAATTCCGTCATGAAAATGTTTACATCTACGAATTGTACTCGAACATAAAATGAACTAATATGAACAACCTGAAAATTCTTAAGTAAAACAAGCGCAATGTTAACAATATTATGTCTTAGTTTATCATTTATACAAAAAAATCACAACTTAGAGATCACAGATGATGTACAAATACACAAAACATTAAATAACAGGCAGAATATTATTAAGACGTTTCAGATATTCACATTTTTTTGAAAAGGCTGGTCTGTAAATATGAACATTTTTGTGTAATTTTACTTTTTTACACTAAAACAAAGACAAAAAAATTGCAGTTTTCATTATTTATCGTTATTATGATAGTATTTTACTGGTCTGATCCACTTTAGATTGAATTGACCTAAAATGACTTTAACATCCTTAATTGTTAATATCTTCAGTGTAATTTTTGCATTTCAGAAATTCATCCCAGGGGCTGAATTGAACCCTTTGGCAGGCCGGATTTGGCCCCCGGGCCATATGTTTGACACCAATCATTGACAGAAAATTCCAGTTCTTTGAGACTGGAGCCTTTATTGGTCTTTCTAAAAAACCTTTTTTTTTTTTTTTTTCAAATATCAATTCCTCTTGTATGAGTTTCAATTTTGTATCATATTTGATACATCGGGTCATTATTATTTTTGAACAAACAAAAACATAATTTAACACAAACGTGTCTAACAAACTGGTAATTCCTTTTCAAAATTGGCAAAGTTCTGCCTCCTTCCTCATTAATGACAATCTTGTTGTGTCACTGAAAAGGCCTCTGGTGAATGAATTTCTCCCCCTGGTGGATTATCTATGTATTGCATGTATCTAATTATATACATCAGGTTTTTCAAGGAAAAAATATCACACTACGGTGAACGTTACCATTGTTTTCCTGCAACAAGTAAAGGAGTCAAGTGTGATCCTGGACTAACTCTGTTTTCTAGACTGGTATGTTAATGATGTAGCAATAAGCTTATAAATACAAAATACAAATACAAATACAAATTCACACATACAGAAAATACATACTAGGAAGTAATTACCATAAATCTGAGGATTTTCTAGGTAAATAGAAATAATAAATAAAATAAATAAATGAAAATAATAATAATAATAATAATAATAATAATAATAATACATTTAATTTGTAAAGCACTTTTCATGGAACTCAAAGACACTTTACATAAAGCAGATAAAAACAGAAACCAAACACATTAAAAACAAATAAAAGCAGGTGCAAAAGGCAGGTATATGAATATTTAAAAAAATAAAAATTAAAAGTAATTTTAAATAAGTGAGTTTTTAAAAGGGATTTGAAACTAAATAAATAAAATTAAATTAACTGACAATACAATTACAGAATTATAAAATCAGACCTTAGTTGTGCACAGAATAGGAAATCAAGTCATACAAAGCTGTGGTTTTCCAAGAAAGCCATATATGGACGCCTCCTCGGATGATAGTTTATTTTTAACCATACCTGTTAATCTTACAAATTGTGCTTTTAAAGTATGTTTTTTTACTATTTGTACTGAACAACAAAACAATTGTGTGATTTTGCAATAGGAATATAGCTGTGAGGAATTACCAAACTATACGAGTACCTTTTAAAAACTTCAGAAATGAAAAAAAAAAAAAAGTCACTGAGTATATTGTTCAAACTGAAGGTAAATTCTGAAAGTCTTTCTATCACATATTTGCACTTGCTGTTTAGTGTAAATGTATCAGCATCCACTGATTTGTCATTTCAGACGTTCAAAACATGACATTTTAACTGACAAAAAGAAATAACCATGAATTCACAGGTGTTAGTAAAGATGCTGTGATGAAAACAAAAATAATAAAATGTGTGAAAGTACTGATTTTGTCAACTTCAAATCACAAGACACGTTCTAAAAGAAAGAAAAGTTGTCCTCTCCACTGTGTTATTCAGCTAATTGTTGCTGTGGATATATTTTGTTGTTAAAGCAGAGTGAAAATCACTTGCAAAACAAAGCCATTCTTCAAGGAACTGTAAATAATATTCCATTTTGTCTTCTCAGGGAAAAGAATGGCTGTTATTTTCATCTTTTTTGACTGACAAAGCATTTATAGTTGATGAAATGTTTTGTCTGTTTTGTTTTCTGTGTTTTTTTTGCGTAGTAACTTTTAGGGATTTGTCTCTGACTGAAATTTCTAACATGACTTTAACCCGTAAAGACCCAGTGGTACTTTAGTGGCAGTTCACAAATACATTTTCCTCTATATTTAACCTTTATTAAGTGATTTATTGCAATTTATTGTAATATTATCCTCTTTAGTTGGAGTTTTTTCAGTGTAAATGAGGTATCTTCCTGTACTTAACCCTTAGGGGTCCACGGTCACGGCGCCGTGACTGAATCGCATGATAATTTTCACATCGTAGCATCAGAAGTTGGTCACGTAGACCACTGAGGACAATTGCATTCAAGAGTGCGGACTTCAAACACTTGCCCAATTTTATTTGATGTTGATAAAGCAAATACAACCAGAGATATGATGTTTTGAAACCAGAGCAAACTAACTTGAATAAAAGTATGAAAATGAAGTGGGAGGGCGTTATATTTCTGACCATATCTATGTCATTTCTTGTCCTTTTTCAAAAAAAAAAAAAAAAAAAAAAAAAAAAATTGGATTAGCATTGTAGGTAAGGGTGAGGATGACCCCACCTGAACTGGATGGAAAAAAAAGGGAAAACTTTAGAAAAAATGTGTATGTAGAGATATGTTTTTATGTCAAATATTTGAGTATAGTTTTAATTTATTACAATTTAGATTCTATATACCTAACATTTGGAACCAATATTCATTTTCAAAGTCTTTGAAAAGGTTCATCTTTGTTTTATTTATGCAATAAGTTACATACATTTTTCCAATCAGATTTTAGATTTTTGTGTGTTTTTTGGCCTTTTGTGTTGATATAGTAGGTTAAACTGAAAAAATAATAGGTAGATGAGATTGATGAAGTTATGCTGAAAAAAAAAAGATACCAAACATGGGTATAGTAAACATTTTTTTATATAGTATATAAAGGCAAAATCAAAGTACGCAAAAACGGCCAAAATTGGCTGAGACCCCTGTGGGTTAATACACTGATCATGTAGATGTTCATTAAAACTGAGTAAATTCAGAGGTTATTATATGAAAAGCAAAGAAAACTGAAGGAAATGTGATGTTTTCAGCAAATATACACTGTAAAGATTTTTCCTGTATTTTTAAGGTACAGGAGAATATCAATGAAATGACAAAAATAGACTGTGATTTTACATGTCAAATGTAAAATAACATGAAAAAAAATGTAACTGTAACCAAAAAATTTCAGTTTTCTAAAACAAATGTTTTTCTTTTTTCACAGAAAAATACAGTTAAAATACATTTACAAATGTATCGTAATGTCACAAATATTTATTTTCCATTGATGAGATTAAACTGTTGTTAAGGCTTAGTATTTTTTGTTGATTCTATCATGAGCTGTGCCATTTGTGATTATTGTATTTTTGTAGTTTTTTGTTCTCTTCCTTGTGTGGGTGTGTTCTGTTTTTCCCTCCAACAGATAGCAGCTGATTGAGGATGAGCTGCAGGAGTGGTATTGGTGTGCTGGCTCTTTCTGATTGGTGCTTCAGGAGATGACCCGGGAAATTTAAAGGACAGAGCTTCATTCCTCCCTGGACTCCTCTCATTTCATCTCCCATTCTGTGTGCAGACCAGCCTTTTGTACATTTTTTGTTAGAACTTTTGTAAACCTTGTGATCAAGGAGGGAATCCTTTTCTTTAAATTTTTGTTTGGTAAGATTGTTGTATTTTGGTTTCCTTAATTTTGTATTTGTAGAATATGATTCCCTTACCTGATTTAATTTTTCTTTTTTTGTAAATAAATAACTCATACTGCATTTCCACGGTTGCTGGTCATTTTTTTGATATTTTGCCCTGTTTGTTAAGGGACATGGAGGGAGAGGAGTCTCACTTCATGTTGCGTCTCGGCAACCCCTAGACCGAGCGTAACACTGTTATTTAAAGTTTAATACTGTAAAAAAATAAATAAATAAATAAATCGAGATAAAATTACTGACGATTACTCATTAAAGAAGTATTTGTTCTGTAAGTTTAACAAGACTTGTTTGTTTATTGACAAATATCTTGTGTAATTACGGGTGGTTTCACAACAAAAATGTTGAATAAATGCATTTTTGTGAATGCTTAACATGTATAAGCACAGATAAACTGTCCAAATACAGTTTTTAATCAGTAGATTGTACAACGTAATGTCTTTGAAAATTATATATATATATATATATATATATATATATATATATATATATATATATACATATATATATATATATATATATATATATATATATATATATATGGGTAATTTGATTGTTTTAATACATGAAAATATTCTTTATTAAACATTAAATTAAAAATTCAAAAAATATATTCAAAATCTCATGTAAAGTTAGGGCAAAAAACTGTATTTTAATTATGGAAAATTACCGTATTTTTATGAGCTGGTTATTTTCTGTTATTTAACAGTATTTTGTTCGGCACCCCAGCAGCCGGAATAATACTGTTCTCTCACAGTTTTTTTTTTTACAGTGTATCATTACCTGAATATAAACCAATTGAGTCCATCCACAAAGTCTATGGGCTTTACTGGTGAATCAAAGTTGTAGAAGATGACAGTGTTTCCACGGTAACTATGGAGCCTCTGAATGCCCAAATGGGTCATATCTGATGACCATGAAAAGATGACGAACTGCATTTTACACCAATTATTTACATGGATTGATAGGATTAGTGGGTCAGCAGGTATTAAACATTTTACATCAGTAGTTGATTTTGGTCACCAGTGGATGTTTGGCTTTTTATGAGTTAAGATTGAAAGATGAGAGCTGAAATACAGATAAATCTGTCTTAAAAGAGTTTTGTGAACTTCAAGCAGAAGCACATAATTAGTATGTCATCGGTGACATCACTCACAGAGAAGAAGTACAAACAATAGATGCAAAACACTACATGAAATGGCTGAGAAAGGCCAACTCCACACGCATTTGCATTTAATCTCTTTTCTTCTACAGCCTTGATGCAAGTAGCTCACAGCAGCTCATTCATAAACTCAGCTATATCTCTCTTCAGGATCAAAGCACATGGTCTCGGCTGACCTTCAGCACGCTCAGCACGCCGAAAATAGCCCCTTCATCTGGCTTCAGTGAGGGTGAAATGAAAGTCTTTGCTCGCACAGGATGCCCTTTTCAATTACAAACTATGGATCATGTGGACGGGCTTCATCTTAGGCCCTTTAATGCTCGGAATGTGAAACCTTCCCGGTAAATGATGTTAACGGTTTTATGAAAGTTTTTAGACCAGACATTTTTAAAAATCTATCTTTAAAAATGTGGTACTTGTCAGAATATAAGTCACATATAACAGACACATACTGTGTGTAGTACGTAGTGTGTGTTATGATCAGGTGCTTCTGTATGAAATCACTACTCAACCTGGTACTCAACTTAATTATTAATTATTACCTCTGCCAGGAGGTATTGTGATCACTTTGCTTTGTGTGTTTGTTTGTTTGTTTGTTAGCAACTTTACGGGAAAACTATTCCAACCATCTTTACCAAATTGTACCCACAGATAGGCCTTGGCCCTGGGACCAACCCATTAAATTTTGGGCCAAGTAGGCCAGAGTTCAAGGTCACAGCAAGGTCACAAAATGTACATTTTTCCTATCTCTCATCATTGAGCAATTTTCGAAAATTCATAAAAAATTCAAAACGACTCCGATTAGCCTCCAATTTGAAACATCCATAGCTTATAACAATATCTTGTATCTGGCACAAAATTGTCCACATCCACTGTGGAATGTGGACTCTGTGGACATTTCAATTTAACATTGAAAATCCCATTTCTGACACATTTCTCATTATAAATAAATAAACCTTGTACTGAAGACCTATAGTTCAAATATTTTAATTCAATCAAACTATAACTATAAAAATTTAAAACCTATATAAAAATGTATTATCATGTTTGACCGCAGTTTTTCTGCTGTATGGAACAACCTTGAAACTGTTTAATTTAAAAAGAAATAGTTAAACCACACATGCACACTGTTCAGGTGCTCAGCGGAGGTTTGCATTCTCTGAACACCTGTTTATGAATGTTATCTGTCTGTTAATATTATATTTATTGTTCTTTTTTTTCTCAGGCTGAATAAATCAGAAATTTGGTGGCCACCACCACCATCATCATCATCATCATCACCATCATCCTTATCCTTGGGCTTTGTCAGCTGGAATGTGTTGTCCGTTCACCCACGACATCAGTCCTGTTTGTGAGTATTCATTCTCCTGTATTCAATCTGCTGCAGTCCTGTGTCCCTGAGTCCATAAAACATATCCATTTTTCATTCCATCACATTACACGTGATAACGAGGCTTATGCTGTCAGGGGCCAACACCAAGGGTATATCACCGAAATCCCCCCCAATCCTCTACTATATATAAATCTATCCATGATAACTGTTAAACAGTCGATATAAACTCAGTTTGTTGCTACATTGACCTGATAGTGGCAGAATAATGGTCAGAGCCCCCCCCCCCCTCAAAAAAAAAAAAACTCCACCTAGTGAATGAAAATGACACCATATGAACTCTGGATGGTAGACAGAAAATAGACATTTGTAAGATGATCACTATGAAACAAATTTTATCTCAGTCGGCCTATTATTGCTTGATTTATGTCCAAAAAACTGATTTTCAACTAAAGTGCCCCCATTTGGATGACTTATTGACTTATAATAGTCATAGAGAAGCTGAAATCTACAGGGTTCTTCCACTAGGGGTCTACTATGTTGGTTATCAAGGGAGAAAAAAATCCAACCAGATCTGTCCTCGCCTTACACACTGTACCTTTAACCCATAAAAACCCAAACACCCACTGGTCACCAAAATCATTTACTGACATAAATAGTTCAATAACAGTTGATCCACTAATTCTGTCAATACAGTAAATAATAAATAATTGGTGTAAATAATTTTAAAAATTAGTGTAAATAATTGGTGTAAAATACAGCTTTCCATCTTTTCAAGGTCATCATATATGACTCGGGACGTAACAATATGAAAATTTCATATCATGGTTATTGTGACCAGAATTATTACGGTTATCATTATTATCACAGTATTGTTAAAATTGTGCTCAAAATGTTCAAAAAGTTCTTATACACACACTGAAATAATTTAACCGAGTTGAATTTAAACATAAATAAATAAAAATAAAATAATAGGCTCAATGTATCTTCTGTTGGCAGAAACATTCAAATATTAACCCTTAGTCATCTGAGCTTATTTTTACGGAAGTGTATTGCATTCACACAAAATAAAATTTGGCTCTGTTTTTCAGAATTACCGAGATACTGTTATCTGAAAAAAAAAAAAAAAAAATCAGCTCTGTTTTTACGAGGTTATTATCTCATTAATTCAGAAAAACAGAGCCAAATTTATTTTTGTGTGTGAATGCAATAGGCTTCTGTATATTTTGTCTGTTTTTCAGTACTTTTGATTTTGTCTTTATATACTATATAGAGAAATGTTTATTATATCCATGTTTGGTATCTGTTTTTTTTCAGCACAACTTCATCTATATCATCTGCCTATTATTTTTTCACTTTAACCTACTATGAAAACATAAAAGGCCAGAAAAAAAACACACACACACACACACAAAAAAAAAAAAAATCTGATTTGAAAAATGCATATACTTCATTGCATAAATAACACAAAGATGCTTAACGAACCTTTTCAAAGACTTTAAAAGTGAATATTGGTTCCAAATATTAGGTATCTCAAATCAAAACTGTAATAAATTCAAACTATACTCAAATATTTGACATAAAAGCAGATATTTACATAGGGTTTTTTCCCCTAAAAGTGCAGTAATCAAACACAGTTATCACGATAATTAGAATTTAAACGGTAATACTAACCGTCTGCAATTTTACAGCGTTTTTTTGTTACACCAGTAATCGTTACATCCTTAGATATGACCCATTTGGACGTTCAGAGGCTCCATAGTTACCATGGAAACACCATCATCTTCTATAACAATTGAATACTGATTCACCAGTAAACCAGTGCGATTGTGGCTCAGTTGGTCGTCCAATGACCGAAGGGTTGGCGGTTCGAATCTGACTGTCCACATGTCCTTGGGCAAGACAGTGAACCCTACATTATTCCCAGTAGGGCCTGGCAGTGCCTTGCATGGCCGCAGCCGCCCACTGGTGTATGAATGTGTGTGTGAATGGGTGAATGTGAGGCTTTGTAAAGCGTTCAGAAAATGCTCTGTATAAGTGTACTCCATTTACCAATAAAACTGAGGGAGTTGGACCAATGACAGTGGATGGACACACTTGTTCTTATATTCAGTTAATGTTCTGTTTTTGATGTTACCCCTTGATTTTAATTGATTACTGACCATATTATTAGAATAATTTTTTTGTCTTTTTTTTTTTAGTTTTTATTAATATCTGGTGTTAATATGTGGTAAGATAAGTTGTAAACAGGTATTATCATATTAGGGAATATAGGAAAAAGGATGTGTGATATTGTTATACTATTATTATTATTGTTAATGTTGTTGTTATCATTATTATTATTATTATTAGTAGTAGTAGTAGTAGTAGTAGTAGTAGTAGTAGTAGTAGTAGAAGTAGTAGTAGTAGTAGTAGTAGTAGTAGTGGTAGTAGTAGTAGTAATAGTAATGGTAATATTAGTAGTAGTAGTAGTAGTAGTAGTAGTAATAGTAGTATTATATTGATATTCATGCAAAATAATAATTGCTATATAGGGATCATAAGGAACAGAAATTGGGGGTAGGAGTATATAAGTTTTTACTTCTTCGTACTCCTTGTCGAGCATGTATAATTTAATTTAATCTGTTTTATTTATATTATCATTATTATTATTATTATTATTAGTAGTAGTAGTAGTAGTAGTAGTAGTAGTAGTAGTAGTTGTATATTGGTATTCATACAAAATAATAATTGTTATATAGTGATCATAAGGAATAGAAACTGGGGGTAGGAGTACATAAGTTCATTATTATTATTATTATTATTATTATTATTATTATTATTATAATAATAATAATAATAATAATAATAATAATAATAATAATAATAATAATAATTTACTGTAACTATTATTATTTATTTATTCATTTTGTTGTTTGCTTATCAATCATTTATGTACCAGTACTTATATTTTGTTGGTTGATTTTTGTTTTGATTTCACTGTTGACATGTTCGAAATAAAGATTTCATTCATTCATTCATTCAATAAATGGTGATAAATGACTTCAGAAAAGTAAAAAAAAAATAGAGAAAAACAACTGCCACAAAAGTACTGCTGGGTCTTCATGGGTCAAAAACTAAAATAATTTCAGCTGGTTGTACGCTATGTTCACATTAATAACATTTTTTTTTTTTTGTAGTATTTCTCCTAAATGTGTCCCTGTGGATAAAAATCCAGATAAAACACTGACTCCAACTTTGCACTAATCACTGTATTTTATTTATTTATCCCCTTCTGGACCCTCATTAAAGAGAGAAGTTACAATAAACAGCATACAGGCTCCACTGCTGTGGACTGTTTGTGTCCGGAAATTAGTTTTACAGCACCAAGGGTCCACACGGTGGGTTTCAAATTGGTCATTTCTATCTCCATATGGGCTATGGGGACGGTTTGGGCTCTACAACAGAAACTGTAAATGCTCTGCTCTTATACAGCATCTATTAAAGTTTGCACTGGAGCTTCTCAGACTGGTGGGAAATGCATGTATGTTGTGTATGTTCTTTCATAGGTTGTGTCATGGGGCCAATGAATATTCTGCCGTGTGCGATGTTGCATTCATGTGTTTCTGATCTCTCTCAGGTACTGGAGTCATACAGTATATTGTATTTTATTGGTTGTATTAGAGCAGGGGTCTCAAACATGCAGCCCAGGAGCCAAATGCAGCATGCCAAAGGTTCCAATCCAGCCCATGGGATGTTTTTGCAAAGTCAAAAATTCCAGTCTTGAATTGAATTAAGAAAATTTTTTTTTTTTTAATTTAGCAAAAAATCTTGAATTAACAACTTCAATTTTTTTTCTTTGTTTTAGTGCAAAAAATAACACTAAAAATTATGACAATATTTACATTTACAAACTATCCTGTAACAATAAAATGTGAATAACCTGAACAAATATGAACAACCTGAAATTTCTTTAAAAAAATCCACAGTCTTGAATTGAATTAAGCAAAAAAAAAAAAAAATAAAATAAAAAAATTGCTTGAATTAAGGAGAAAATGTTGAATTAAGCAAAAAAAAAATCTTCAATTAAGTAAAAAAAATCTTGAATTAAGAAAAAAAAAGTCTTAAATTTAGCAAAAAATCTTGAATTAAGCAAAAAATCTTGAATTAACAACTTCAATTTTTTTTCTTTGTTTTAGTGAGAAGCTACGGAGAAGCTGCGTTCAGCTTCTACACTCCACATATCTGGAACAAACTCCCAGAAAACCTAAGATCAGCTGAAACACTCAGTTTATTTAAATCCAGGTTAAAGACCCACCTGTTCTCAGCTGCATTTGAATAGAGTTTATATTCATCGGTTCAGATCTGTACTATTCCTTTTAAGCTAAAGGTTTTTTATCTGTTTTATCTGCTTGTCTGTTTTATCTATTTATCTGATTTTTATTTGTTTGTTTGTTTGTTTGTTTGTTTGTTTTCCTCATGCCTGCTGCTGTAATGCTTTTAATGTTTTATGTAAAGCACTTTGAATTGTCTTGTACATGAAATGTGTTCCAGAAATAAACCTGCCTTGCCTTACCTAGTGCAAAAAATAACATTAAATTATGAAAATATTTACATTTACAAACTATCCTGTAACAATAAAATGTGAATAACCTGAACAAATATGAACAACCTGAAATATCTAAAGAAAATTAAGCACAATTTGAACTATTTCCTGCCTGTAACTAAGTGTTTAGTGTCTTTGTAGATCCGATCCATAATGCACATGTAAAAATGATAAGTTGGGGCAGAATATTGTTCAAATTGCACTTATTTTTCTGAAGAAATTTCATTTTTTTCAGGTTATTCACATCTTTTTTGTTTGGATAGTTTATAAAAGTAAGTATTTTCATAATTTAATTTTTTTTTTTTTTTTTTTCTTTACACGAAAACAAAGACAAAAATTTGGAGTTGTCATTATTTATAGGTTATTATGTTACTATTTTACTGGTCCGGCCCACTTCAGATCAAATGGGGCTGAATGTGGCCCCTGAAGGAAAATGAGTTTGAAACCCCTGTGTTAGTCATGAGCGAGCCGATTATGGAATCCTTTTGGAGGGAATCTAACCAAGTTACTACCTTTCACACTTTTAAGACTTCTTGTGAAAAAAGCGCTCCACCACTGCTCTGTAAAAGTGGGGGCAATCACTGTTCTTCAGCACAATTTTTTCCACAATTTTGCACTGACAAACAAAGATATATGAACTCTTTTGTAAGACACACACAAGGAGTTGGGAGGAGATGGAGGTGGAATATTTCAGTCTACTGAAGTCTGAGGAAACGGTTTTATACAGCCCTGTTATTTTTACGAAAGACACAGACAACAACATGGATACTTATTAAATCCATGTAACAGCAGAGGATTAGGGCAAAAAAGGAAAATACAGAGAGGGAGCAATAATGAAATTATCAAACAAACTCCATGTTCTTGGGGTAAAATTGTGAAAGAGTATAATGTGCAAGGAGACATTCAAATGCCAAACTGGCCTGTTCTGGAAAGCAGTAATATTGGATTCAGATGGTGCAATGACAAAGGATTAGGGAAATACAAGGACAATATTCAAACATTTTGAATGATTGAAAAAAAAAGGATTTTGAACTAGATGTGATAACGACAACACAGTGATAGATATTTTGGAAAAGAACAGTAAGGAGATTATTTCCACACTGTACCAGGGTCTTTAGAAACAGAGGAAATAATACGGATTACAGAGATTCAGAGCAAAATATGAAAAAGAACGAAACAGAATGAGGAAAATACAAGACTAGTGAACACTCATCCACTAATTCATGGAAGTGGAGAGAAAACAAACCATTATTACAGATTAAACTTAAAGCTACGTATGACTTTCATCATCAGTTTTTCATCAAATCTGTAAAACCCCAGTCATAGTCTAAGTATCACGAATTCGTAAGTCTTTCCGTGATTACTCATCTGAATCTTGTCCCTCATGGTGAACAATTTGGAAGTGTCCTCCACCGTAAGCAATCTATTTGTTTACAAACAGAGTCGGTAGGTAACTTGGACATCTTCGGAAATTTGTCGCGATGTGCAATGTGGGAAGCGGAGTTCCACGCACCCGCTTTCGCTTGGTCGACATGTTTGTTGTTGCTGCTACTACGGTTGCGTGGAACTCCGCTTCCACATTGCACATCGCAACTAATTTCCGAAGATGTCCAAGTGACCTACCAGCTCTGTTTGTAAACACATGGATAGTTTATGGTGGAGTACACTTCCAAATTGTTTACCGTGAGGGAAGTGAGAGTTACTTCGTGAGTAGGACTTACGAATTTGTGATACTTTGGCTATGACTCGGGTTTTACATGTTGATGAAAAATTGGTGACGAAAGTCATACGCAGCTTTAAAATAAGCCTAAATATAATAAATGTATTTCACACGTATTGAGCTACTGGTCTAGTTGATCTAGTTGGGTGTTTCTATGAAACTAGGAGCATTTTGGTACCTGGCACTTTACCAGCTTTTTAGACCCAATAATAAAAGAGAAATTTAAACATATTTTCTCCAGGATGGACTGAATGATGACCTCAGATAAAAGCAAAAAAAAAATTATGCTCTTGCTCTGAGCCATCCCAAAGTTAATATAAATAAATATAAATATTTGGGCCAAAAATAGGAGCAAAACTGGGACATGAAAAACAACCTAGGTGTCAGAAAAACCACTAGGATCGACACACTTAACAGTGTCTTTATTTATAGCGCTATATAAGACCATTTAAAGCAATGTTTTCAAAATAAAATGCACTAGTCCAGACGTGGATTTTTCATGAATCTTAGTCTCATTCCAGGTTCTGTGTGTAACCCATCGTGTCCACTTGCGTTAAACACAGAACCTGCCTGGTTAAACACAAATAAATCATGAATGATTTTGCAACAGTGGTCATTTTTGTGAAACACTCTGCCTTGCATAATTAGTTCAATTCCCAAAAATGTACCTGTGAGAGAATAAAGAGATATTCACAAAAATAGTAGCACATAATTTTTGTGTCCTTTTGACCGTGTTACATGCAGATTTTTGTATTAAATATAATGTAAAATAATATAAAAATGTGTTTTATCTTAAAAAAAAAGTTTCTCTTTTATCTCAGTAAGTATTTACTTTTAAAACAGACCCAAAGTGTTTCCAAACCTGCTTCATAACATTAGTTACATCTGGTTTGAACTTTTAGCCCCATGTGCTGTTTTCAGCTCAACTCTGATGCCAACAAGGTCTCAATCCTGGTCCTCCTTGACCTAAGTGCTGCATTTGATACAGTTGATCATGACATCCTGATTAATCGGCTAGAAAAGCTCGTAGGTCTCTCTGACTGTATACTACAGTGGTTCAAAACGTATATTAAGGGAAGACAGTACTACATCAGGCTTGGAGATCATGTGTCAAACACACATGATACATGCTATGGGGTTCCACAAGGGAGCTGCCTGGGTCCACTACTATTCTCCTTATATATGCTACCACTTGGAGATATCATCAGAAAACATAATGTTAGCTTCCATAGCTACGCGGACGACACACAAATATACATCTCCGCAGAACCCAATGACGTGACAGCCATCCATTCCATTACAAACTGCCTCACAGCAATGAATCAATGGATGTGCAGGAACTTTCTGAAACTGAATGAGGAAAAAACTGAAATCCTGCTTGTTGGCCCAAAAGCAAAAAGGGAAATGCTGATGAGTAGGATGGGCAAACTCACTTCCTGGATCAAACCAGAAGTGACAAGTCTGGGAGTCATTATAGACTCAGACTTAAACTTTAAGTCCCACATAAAGAAAGTCACTAAAACGTCATTCTTCCACCTCAGAAACATAGCCAAAGTAATGCCGGTTATAAATCGAAAGGATGCTGAAAAACTGGTCCATGCTTTTATCTCCAGCAGACTGGACTACTGTAATGCACTCCTTACAGGTCTCCCAAAAAGCAGCACAGACAGACTTCAGCTGATTCAGAACTCTGCAGCTAGGTTATTAACCAAAACCAAGAAGGGAGAGCACATTACTCCAGTGTTGGTTTCCCTGCACTGGCTACCGGTAACCTACAGAATTGATTTTAAGATACTACTCCTCACGTATAAAGCTCTAAATGGAACCGGACCAAGTTACATTGCAAACTCACTGATCAATTATGTACAAACTAGAACACTGAGGTCATCAAACGCAGGGTTACTAGCGACTCCCAGAAATATTACAAAGAAAATGGGGGACGCAGCCTTTACTAACTATGCACCAAAGTTATGGAATACAATTCCAAAAGACATTAGAGAAGCCAGTTCACTGAATATATTTAAAACCAAATTAAAAACATTTTTATTCTCATTAGCCTTTGAAAGGAGATAAAAATGGGGTCACAATTCAGGAACCAGGAATGTGCGGTTTTTATTTTTATTTTATTTTATTGTATTTCTGTTTCTATTTTTTATTTTATTGTATTTCAAATTTCATCTTATTTCTTGCACTTCAAAAATTCTGTGCATAATCAAATATTTTAATGTGCGCTGCTTTTATTTTTATTTTATTGTATTTCTCTCAAATTTCATTTTATTTCTTGCACTTCAAAAATTCTATGCACAATCAAATATTTTAATGTGCGCTGTTTTTATATTTATTTTTATTTTATTGTATTTCTCTCAAATTTCATTTTATTTCTTGATGTATAATCAAGTCTTAATGTATTTTAATATTGTATTTTTTCAATCAATGTGAAGCACTTTGGGCTACAATTTCTGTATGAAAGGTGCTATACAAATAAAGTTTATTATTATATTATTATTATTAAGGGACCAGTTTCATAGAAGCACCCAGTAACTTTATTTCCTCCATCTCTACTCGCTAAATTTGTTCTCAATCATATCAAAAATTAATGACACTGTTAACAAGTGTTCAGAGAACGCAAACCTCCGCCAAGCACCCTGAACGGTGTGCATGTGTGGATCGACTATTTCTTTTTAAATTAAACAGTTTCAAGGTTGTTCCATACAGCAGAAAAAGTTGAAGCTTGGTACCAATCATGTGTATGTCAAATTATATTCAATTCCAATCAATATTTGTTGAGTTCTAATGAAAAATATGTCGTAAATGGGATTTTCAGTGTTAAATTGAAATGTCCACAGAGTCCACATTCCACAGTGGATGTGGACCATTTTGTGCCAGATACAAGATATGGTTATAAGCTACGAGTGTATCAAATTGGAGGCTAATCTGAGTCGTTTTGAATTTTTTATGAATTTTTGAAAATTGCTCAATGATGAGAAATAAGAAAATTTGAGATTTTGTGACCTTGCTGTGACCTTGAACTTTGGCCTACTTGGCCCAAAATTTAATGGGTTGGTCCCAGGGCCTAGGCCTATCTGTGGGAACCATTTGGTAAAGATGGTTGGAATAGTTTTCCCGTAAAGTTGCAAACAAACAAACAAACAAACAAACAAAGCAATACCTCCTAGCAGAGGTAATAATGAATCTTTTTTGAAAAATACTTGGAATGGTACAAGAGTGGCCCATATTTGGATGATTGTACATGATAATGGGCTGGTCTGGATTTAAATGCCAGGGCTGGTGTTAACAGGAAAAACCTTAACACAAACACAAAGAAGAGAGCAGGACAACAGCCAAACAAAGCTGAACTCTTTCATTTGGGTTCACTTCCACTCAAAACAACCCACAGCTAACCTGCAGGACAAGAAGATCAGCTGCAAATGCGCTTCAGCAGAGATATTTTAATAAAACTCCATCGACGCTTCATTCCCACAGGGATGCAAGTGAAAACACTGAACACTTGAAACTTTAACCGAACAGAAATGATGAGGAAGAGCATTTGTTTACTGGTATTGTCAGAAACATTGATGAGCTCTATCAGCTCCTGGACGGGGGGTCCTACCTTCCTCTTGTACATAAAGTGCAGGTTAAGTGTGTTGACCTCAGTTGCATTTTTGTGCAGCCTCGACCCTGTGTTGGCGTTAAAATTGACATAGAAGTGTATGTCATGTTCCAGGCCTTTCAATCCCCCTTGTGTTCCCTCAGTGAAGTAAAATGTCACTAAAATGACAATGTCTATTTTGTGGAGTGAGGAGTAAACACTGAAATGGCTGGTGTACTTCAGAGCTGTAATAGAATATGTCAACTGTAACTCATAAAGACCCAAACATCCACTGTCGACCAAAAGCATCTACTGATTTAAACTATTTAATACCTGTAGGTCCACAAATCCTATAAATGCATGGAAAAAACACTGGTCAACAACAAATTTATTGTTTAAGTTTTTTGAGCTGATTTAGGATAATTTTGGTGTGCTGAATCCAAAAATCACATTAATTTTGCTCAATCAGGTCAACTTTCTGAACTATGCTACATATTGGCTTTTTAACATTTTTGCTTACATTTATGGGTGTTTTCACATCATATGATACCAAATTCTTTCATATTTCTTGCAATAAACGAGTTCTGAAGATTTTGCTTTTACCAATTTATGATTGTTTTTTTTTAATATTAAAGGTGAATGAAATGGCTTCGACTAGAAGATCTTGCAAAAATAAGCCTGACGTATTCTGCTACATCTGTGGTGAATACACCATTGTACCTAAAAGGAATCAAGTGACAAGTTTCATAAAGTGTGCTTACCAATCTTATTTTGGTATTAATTATTATATTTTGTGAGAAGATCAAATTTTTCAAAATCAAATTAGCAAAAAAACCTGACCTGCTTGAGAAACACAGATGTCATTTTTGGATTTAGCGGTGCAAAATGGTCCTAATTCAGTTGAAAAAACCTAGACAACTTGCAAAAACCTTTTTTTGTAACCCAGTGTAATTGATGTTAAATGCAGTTTGTCATCTTTTCATGTTCATCAGATATGACCCATTTGGACGTTCAGAGGCTTTGTAGTGAACATGGAAACACCGTCATCTTCTACAGCATTGATTTACCAGTAAAACCCATGGAGTTGGATCAATGACAGAGGATGGAGACACTGTTTATATTCAGCTAATGATAGATTTGACTGAAAATGTCCCTTTTTCTTTGGTTTTCTTTGTTTCTGATATGATAACCCTCAACTTTAATTTGAGCTTCAATGAACATCTATATCACAGGTGTCAAACATGCGGCCCGGGGGCCAAATCCGGCCCACCAAAGGGTCCAATCCGGCCTGCAGGATGAATTTGTGAAATGCAAAAATTACACTGAAGATATCAACAATCAGTGGTGTCAAAATCATTTTAATTCAGCTTCCACATACAGACGCATACAGTCCAATTAGATTTCAACTGGGTCAGAACCAGTAAAATATGACCATAACCTATAAATAATGACAACCCCAAATTTTCTTTGTTTTTTTGGTGAAAAAAAGGAAAATTACATGAAAATGTTTACATTACCAAACTATACTTTTACAAAAAATGTGAATAACCTGAACAAATATGAACAAACAGAAATGTCTGAAGGAAAGTAAATGTAATTTTACCAATATTCTGCCTGTTACTCAATGTTTTGTACAACTGTAATGCACATGTATAAATGATAAACTGATAAAACGAGGCAGAATATTGTTAAAATGTTAAAATTGCACTTGTTTTTCTTATGACAGTTCAAGTTGTTGATGTTATTTAGATTTTTAAGGAAACTTTGTCAGTGTAAACCTGATCATAATGTAACTTTACTTTTTTCACTGTTATTATTTTACTGGTCTGGTCCATTTGAGATCATATTGGGCTGAATGTGGCCCCTGAACTAAAATGAGTTTGACACCCCTGAACTACATGATCACTAAATCAAATAGAAGAAGACAATAGAAGATACAAAAAAAATACCTGATTTTCACAAAAAAATGCAAAAACTCAGAGTATAATATGAGAGAAAATGGTAATAAATCACTTAAAGGAGTGATATTTAGCTTTTTTTAAATAGAATTATGCATTTTAAAACAATTCCCTGTGCTCTACTTAAACGGTAAATTCTCTGCTTGGGTCTTTATTCTTCATTAATTCAACTCCACAGGTCTATCTTCAACCCTATTTCTGAGTAATGACACCAGAAAGGTTGGTTTTGAGCTTTTATGAACATCTGCATGATCAGCAAATGAAATTTAGGAAAATGCTTGATTTTCACTGCAAAAATGCAAAACACAGAGGAATATTTTGTAATAAATGGTGATAAATCACATAGGAGATGTTAAATATAGAGAAAAATCATTTGGGGACTGCCACAGAAGTAGCACTGGGTCTTCATGGGTTAAAATATGATCAAAATGAAAGACACGAGGCAGCGTAAAGACACGTATGCATGTTTTAGAGAAGACAGACTGCTAAATAGCTGCTTGGATTACACCGGGTTACAAAAAAATGTTTTTTGCAAGTTGTCTAGGTTTTTTCAACTGAATTAGGACCATTTTGCACCACTAAATCCCAAAATGACATCTGTTTTTCTCAATCAGGTCAGGTATTTTTTTGCTAATTTGATGTTGAAAAATTTGATTTTCTCACAAAATATAATAATTAATACCAAAATAAGATTGGTAAGCACACTTTATAAAACTTGTGACTTGATTCCTGTTAGGTACAATGGTGTATTCACCGCAGATGTAGCAGAATACGTCAGGCTTATTTTTGCAAGATCTTCTAGTCGAAGCCATTTCATTCACCTTTAATATAAAAAAAAAACATTAATCATAAATTGGCAAAAGTAAAATCTTCAGAACTCGTTTATTGCAAGAAATATGAAAGAATTTTGAATCATATGATGTGAATATGCCCATGAATGTGAGCAAAAATGTTAAAAAGCCAATATGTAGCATAGTTCAGAAAGTTGATCTGATTGAGCAAAATTAACCCTTTCATGCATGAATTATGAGAACCTAGTCAAGATTTTTTTTCTGGAGTGTTTTTATACCTCCTTAGGCATAAAAAAAAGTTGCGATCAAGTTTTTTTTTTTTTTTTTTTCATGGAGTTACAAAAATGTACATGCATTTAATTTTTTAAGTAAAGAAATATGTATTTAAAACCCAATAGCAGAAAGTAAAATGGAAACAATGAAATAAAAACCTTTTTAAGGCTGCTAATTTGATGTTTTCTCACATTTTAACATACTCTAATGCTAGTTATTACCTCATATAATATGCAAAAAACAACTCTTTTTGTCTAACAAATAACAACTGATTTACACTTAAACATGTTAGTGCAGATCAGGTTTATCAAGAACAGCAAAGTTATAGTAATGGTATGAATTGCAGTGTATTATGGGATGCTGCATAAGTGTCCACTGTGTTGGCTCATATGGAACTAAAACAACAAAACTTATGAATATACAAGAGAACAGCTGGAGAATAACTGTCCACTGTAGTGACCACAATGCATGAAAGGGTTAATGTGATTTTTGGATTCAGCACACCAAAATTATTCTTAATCAGCTCAAAAAACTTAAACAATAAATTTGTTGTTGACCAGTGTAATAGAAAAAATACAAATAAGAGATTAACTGATGCCTGTTTTCTTAAATGTAGTCTCAGTTTCTACATACATGCGGGGTTAGAAGGTCTGTGGGTTCAGTGCTACTGCAGTATGCTGTCGCTTCCAGCTACTCTCAAAGTCAGTGAGTTACTAAGTTGCGGCTGCACTCCATTTGGACATGCCACTTATATCCGCTCCACATGAGCAGGTGTCCCAACCCCGGCTGCAGGAGTGAAGGCAGCAGGTGGGGGTAGAGGGGACGTTCAATCCCATATTCAGTGCAGTGGAAATGATGTGGTGACTCTTTATAGTAGCTCCTTTAGCACCAGACTTTTACATCCCCTGTGCAAGAAGGAGCGATTCAGCAGCTCACCCCCCAACACCTGCATCAGATTTAATAACAGTTCCCAGTAAACCCCCCCAATATCACCCCATGTGTATGTAAATATTAAATTGCATCATGATGTAAATATGTAAATAATATGAATTTTTTTATTCAAATTCTTTATTTATATAAATCTATATTATAAAAGCCAAGTGGCCTCTGTATGTGTGTGTGTGTGTGTGTGTGTGTGTGTGTGTGTGTGTGTGTGTGTGTGTGTGTGTGTGTGTGTATATGCGTGTCTCGTGAATCAGAAAAAATCCGGTGTTGTTTCTTGAATGAGGAGTATCAAGATCCGTGTCTTAGATTGAAAACGTCTATTTTACTATAAGGGTTGAGGATACATTTGAGTCATGCTTGAGCTGACGTAGTTTAGGTTGAGTTTTAGCCACATGCTAAACATAGAAACTAGAAGATATTTACTTTCAAAATAAGTTAATTGCCTACACTTTGGCCTTGGACTTCTAAGTTCCATGAAAAGGGTGCATGCTAAAAGTTGAATATAAATATACAGGGTGGGGAAGCAAAATTTACAATATTTTGAGGCAGGGATTGAAAGACAGTGTATGACCAGTTAGTTTATTGAAAGTCATGAGAATTTATTTGCCACAAGAAAATTGACATAATAGAAAATGTTTTTATTCTATGTGTCCTCCTTCTTTCTCAATAACTGCCTTCACACGCTTCCTGAAACTTGTGCAAGTGTTCCTCAAATATTCGGGTGACAACTTCTCCCATTCTTCTTTAATAGTATCTTTAAGAAAGTCGACATTGCTGTGTGATGTTCTATTGGTAGCATGTTCTAAAACGCCCCAAATAGCAGAATCCAGAGGGTTTAGATCTGGGCCAGAAGGCGGCCATAAACATGATTCCCAAAAATTGCTAAAGTTGGATTTGTTGCTGTTGTCAACAAGTGTTTTGGTGTTCTTGTGTAAGATTTTGACTTCAAACCATATTTTACTGCATTTCTAACGGTCTTGTTGTCTACCTCAAGTTCAGTTGCCATTTTTCTCATGGATTTGGTTGGATCCTTTAGGATTTTGGATTTGAGAGCTTTAATAAAAGCTTTGGTACGTTTTTTTGTTGCTTCCTCCACTTCCAGACTTTCTCGTAATAGTTTTGCTCATAGTCATTCTCTTCTTTCCATTATAAACAGTCTTTATGGACACTCCAACTATTTTTGAAATCTCCTTTGGTGTGACGAGTGCATTCAGCAAATCACACACTCTTTGACGTTTGCTTTCCTGATTACTCATATGGGCAAAAGTTTCTGAAAAGGTATGGATAATAGTGTTAGGTATGATTATGACATCAATATATGTTTGGTTTCAAAACAACTGATGTAGTGCCTGCTGAGAAAAAACACAACTAAATGTTCATTGTAAATTTTGCTTCCCCACCCTGTACATTTTTCAGTCCATTATAAAATCCACCAACTTGATTTCCAATATTACCTGGTTTACGATAGCTGAGCAATTTAACATTTTATGGTTGGTTTTGGTTACAGAAAAGATACCATAACTTCAAAATGGCACAAAACAAGTTAATATTTAAACCAAAACACCAAACCAAAGGAATTCTAATACCCTACACCAGTTGTGTCAAACTCATTTTAGGTCAGGGGCCATATTCAGCCCAATATGATCTCAAATGGACCGAACTAGTAAAATAATAACAATGAAAAAAGTCAAATTACATTATGAAAATGTTTACATCGACAAAGTTTCCTTAACAATCTGAATTGTCTTAAGAAAAATAAGTGCAATTTTAACAATATCATGCCTCAGTTTATTATTTACACATGTACATTTCAACTTACATGACAATTACAAATACACAAAACATTTAGTAATGAGCAGAGTGTTGTTAAAATGACACTTCAGGTTCATATTTTTTTCATGTTATTCACATTTTTTGCAAAAGGGTAGTATGTAAATATAAACATTTTCATGTAATTTTACATTTTTGCACTAAAAAAAGAGAAAATTTTGCAGTTTTCATTATTTATAGCTTCTTTTGATATTATTTTACTGGTCTGACCCATTTTAGACTGAATTGGTCTGTGTGTGGAACCTGAAATAAAACTATTTTGATTTGACTCCACTGATTTTCACTATCTACAGTGTAATTTTTGCATTTCACAAATTCATCCCACAGGCTGGATTGGACCCTTTGGGGGAGCTGATTTTGACCGCATGTTTGACACCTGCGCCCTACACTTTAACACCAGGAGGAGTGTTGGTTCTAGTTATTTTTACCATTTTAATTATCACCATGGTTGTTATTGTTGGTATTTCCTTGTGAGGGTCTTCACCACCACCCCCCACCCCCCCTTCTGCCTTTCATTCTCTCCTCTCTTCCCTGTTTCTGTTCATTTTTGTCAGGTCTGGCATCGAAATGTAGTTCTATGAAACTCAAAATAAAGAATAGAATAGAATAGAATAGAATAGAATAGAATAGAATAGAATAGAATAGAATAGAATAGAATATCAAGGGGAGCCTCATATACTTTATGAAGTTTCTCTCGGCAAAGCAAATTTGTTCAGCACAAAAAGGCAGCCAGACTACCATTCTGCTGTTAGGATGCTGGACACACAAAAAAAAAAAAATACCAGAAAGAGGTGGGATGTGAACTGCTCTCTCTGGTGGGAAAGACCTGGATATGTGGTCCTGGATGTACCTCCTGCAAATCCAGTACAGATCCTTCAAAGACAAATTACATTTCATTGCAACCAAACAAGGCATATATTACACTTGTAGTGAAAGATATTGCAGGCAGCATCATGTTTATTTCAAAACTTCATTGGATTTGCAATTTAGTTCCATATAAACATAATTTATGGGAGATGACACAAGCATTCATGTGAAAAGGTCAGAGATATTCAACCACAAGTGTTTGGAAGAGCTGCACAAATAGACACAGATTGAATGCAATGCTTATTAATGCTCTGTTCTCATTGGGAAAAACAGAAAAACATGCTAACCTTGAGGAAAACAAACAAACAAAACCACCTCCATAACTTTTATTTAATCTATTTACAGCCTTGGGGCAGACACTACAACAATGGTTCCCAACCTTTTTTGGCTCATGACCCCGTTTTAACGTCACAAATTTCTGGCGATCCCAGACATTCAAAACAGAGACTTTCTTTTTTTTGCTATAATTTTTTATTTTTTTATTTTTTTGCTATAATTTATTTGTTTTTGATCATGTAATAGTTTGCTACACTATATTGCAAATAGGGACGTAACGATCACCGGTATAATGATAAACTGCGGTAAAACTGCCAACGGCTAGTATTACTGTTTAAATTTTAATTATCATGATAACCGTGTTTGATTACCACACTTTTCCGGAGAAAACGCCTATGTAAAGATCTGCTTTTATGTTAAATATTTGAGTATAGTTTTAATTTATTACAATTTTGATTTTATATACCTAATATTTGGAACCTATATTCACTTTTAAGTCTTTGAAAAGGTTCGTTAAGCGTCCTTGTGTTATTTATGCAATAAATTATATACATTTTTCAAATCAGATTTTATATATTTTTTTGTGTTTTCTGGCCTTTTGTGTTGATATAGTAGGTTAAAGTGAAAAAATAATAGACAGATGATATAGATGAAGTTGTGCTGCAAAAAAAAAAAAAAAAGATACCAAACATGGGTATAGTAAACATTTGTTTATATAGTATATAAAGGCAAAATCAAAAGTACTGAAAAACAGCCAAAGTAGGCTCAGACCACTAAGGGTTAATACTTAGATGTTTCTGCCAAGAGAATGCATTGTGACAATTATTTTATTTGTTTTTTTTATATATTGTAAAAGTACTTTTGGAACATTTTTTTGCACAATTTCAACAATACCGCAATAATAATGATAGCCATGATAATTTTGATCACAATAATAACCGTGGTATAAAATTTTTATATCATTACATCCCTAATTGCAAATAAACATTCATTTTAGATGACATTTAGTCTATATAATGTATATTATTATGGACAGAGGCAGAAAATCCAGGTGTAGATTACTGCACAGAGTGAGAATTTTATTTTCCTTGGTCAGGATATGAACAGTCAGTCCAGCTTGGATTTACAAGGCTGACAATTAATACTGAACAAACAAGAACTCAAACTATGAATTATGAAAGAGCTGCAGCATCTGAAACCGACCATAGTGAACATTTGACAGATAAACAGAACCACAGTGTTTCAGTTTCAGCTTCAGAGTCTGTCATGTCTTTTATGTATTGGGATTGTCTCTCTCAACTCACTATATAAGGTTTTATTAGTAAGTTTCATTTCATTTCATTTATTCATTCATTCCAATCTAAACAATTGGAAAGGAGAAGGATGAAGAAAACTTATAATACCTGCCCCTTTCTTGAAACATCTGCTTCCATCAGATAGGTTGCTGTTACAGTTATTACAGTAAACAGTTTACATGACAGTCAGTGCAAATAAAACAAATCCAACATCCATAAGTTAAATTATTTCATTGCATGCTTTTATAAAACTTCTCTATTCTTTCCTTATACAACCTCTTAAACTGAAAAATATTTGTACAGCTCTTCTCTTCCACTGCCAAAGAATTCCACATTCTGACACCCACAACACAAATACACATTTGATTCACATCAGTCCGAACCCTTTGCTGTTTAAAATTAAACCTCCTTCTACGTTCTTCATCCTGTGACACTAAAACAAATAATCTCTGCAAATTTGCAAAAGTCCGTTTCTCGCCCTAAACACAATCAGCAATGTCCTTAATTCAGCTAACTCTGTAAACTTAAACAATCCTGATTTAATTAACAACTCATTTGTATGTTCCCTGAAATTAACATTATACTTCAGGGGTGTCAAACTTATTTTAGTTCAGGGGCCACATACAGACTAATATGTTATAAAGTGGGCTGGACCTGTAAAATAATGTAAATAATAGGATAAAAACGGATAAATAATGTCGACACCAAAGTTTTCTCTATGTTTTTGAGTGAAAAAAGTCAAATTCCATAATGAAAATGTTTACATCTACAAACTCTACTTGAACATAACATGAACAAATATGAACAACCCAAAAATTCTTAAGAAAAATAAGTGCAATTTTAGCAATATTACACTTTAGTTTTATCATTTATACATGTGCATCATAACTTACAGATCACAGTGGATCTACAAATACACAAAATGTAGTAACAGGCAGAATATTGGTACAATTCTACATCTCTTAAGATATTTCAGGTTATTGAAATTTTTTGTAAAAGGCTAGTAAATATTTTTGTGTAATTCTACCTTCTTTACACTAAAACAAAGAGAGAAATTTGTGGTTTTCTTTATTTATAGGTTATTATGATAGTGTTTTGCTGATCTAACCCACTTTAGATTGAACTTACCTAAAATGATTTTAACACCATTGATTGTTGATATCTTCAGTGTACTTTTTGCATTTCACAAATTCATCCCACAGACCAGATTGGACCCTTTGGTGGACCAGTTTTGGCCCCCAGGCCGCATGTTTGACACCTGTGTTATACATGATTCTTATTGTTCTTTTTTGTAATAAAAACAATGGCTTTGTGTTACTCATATAAGGTTTTTTTTTTTTTTTTTTTAATCAATTACTAGAAATTTCAGGTGACCCCATTTGAATTCCATACGACGCCACATGGGGTCCCGACCCCAAGATTGAAAAACACTGCACTACAATTTTTTTTCTGTCTGGATTTTGTCATGTAAGTCCCACGTCACATGCCTGGCTCTCCTCAGCACACCATGTGTTCCACTGTGTGCAAAAATGGAAAAGAGAAGAAACCCCGCCCAGCCCTGAAAGTACCCTTCATTTTCTACTTCTTGACATCCACTTGACACTGACTGAGAACTTTATCCTTCATCCACTAATTGTATATTCTCAGCTGTCTTCAAATAAGGAAATAATGGTGATCTATGAGAGCCTGAAGTGAACTGGTTCCTTCAGACAGCTCTACAGGCTGGATCAGGACAAGACGCTAATTATTCTTTGTCTTAGCAGATGGTTCCGCTAGCATCAGTTGTATCACTAATAGCCTGTAATACATGTGTGTGTGTCTGAAAATATCTCAGGGTCGTTATTTCCAGGCTTAGGGAAGTGTGGAGTTTATAAGCCCCTGGTGGTTGCAACTGCCTCCACTTCCATTTGAGTCAACATTCAAACACTCAACCTCACGACATCGAGACCAGTAGCAATTTAAGCTGCCATTAGATGTGATCGGTTAAACTAATGATGTGTCATACTGTAGCATGATGAATATGACTGGGTGTTGTTTCTTTCCCTGAGGCTTTTGGCACATCATTAGGGTCAGAAAGGTAAAGCTGATTGTCACAGTTTCTGAGCAGCTTTTTATTTTTTTTGCCCTCAAAATGCTCCTGTGCCTCCTTCCAAACCACCACTAAAAGGTCAAGCTCTTCCAATTCCTGTGGCTTAGCACTCAATTAGTTGAAAATTGCCTTTTGTCTGCTGGGAGCAGGTGATAATTGCTGTAGGTCACTAGTGATAATTGCCAGCGAACCCCTCCGAGTGACTGCCTATTAAAAGGAGTTATTTAAATCACATCACCTTTGGGGTGCTTCTCTCTTTTATGCTCATCTTTAATTGGGGAGCAAATTTATGAAACTTTCCCATCACTGGATAAACTCAGACCTACTGTATAGTAATGAAACTCAAACCCTAGGAACAAATACTGCTAGGACACACTGGACAATCTGTCTGTCCAATGACCTTGCCGTTCCAAATCCACTGCTCGCCGTTATTATTTTATCTAAAACTTTTTCCTCAGAGCAACTTATTTAAGAAGCACCGGCTTGTTGAACTGTGCAAACTGAAGCATGGAAAAGGAGGGCAGCTTTCCAGTAATGAGTTGGATGATTTGTCAAAAGCCTTCATCTTCAAGGATGAGTACTGCAGTCCAATTACTAACTTCCGTAGCGACTTGAAGTAAAACTTCAGATGTTTTAAAAAGCAAGATAAAAACATCAGAGCGTGTTAGGTGGATGTATGAAATTAAATCACTACGGAACACACAGAACACTCTTTTTGGTTGCTTTTTGAGTTAAAAACTGTCATTGAGTTAACATGAAAAAAAAAAAAAAAATTCACGAAAAAAACCCCAAAAAACTAGTGGTGCATTTAAACTCAATTCATGTAGATGTCATCTGTAACAACACAGGACTCTCCACCCTATCTACTCTCATCATCATCTACTATTGACTCTTTCCTTTTTAGCACTAAACCTGCACTGCTGATGAGATGCAAAACACTCCAAAAAAAAAGTACAGGTAATATCATCAAAAGAACAGGTGTATGATTTTTAACTACAGCAGCTCTTCCTGACAATAAAAAGAGCCCACAATCAACAGATGCTCCCACACTAACACACTGTGGACTGATGGTAGGACATCATTCACCACTGTACAAAGACAAACAATAACCATGAAGCCACCATTTAACCTACAGTATTCACCACTCACCATCCCCCCACCCCCCATGCTGCTGCTCTCCAGTGTTCACCACGCTTATATCCCCCTCAGTCAGACACAAAAGTGAACCCAATGTGGAAGTATCTTAAAGTGTACTATCACTGATGACCAAAGTCTGGCTCCCATAGACTTCCACTGAACCAGGGATGTCTCTACACTGTAAAAAAAAAAAATCTGTAATTTAACAGAATTTTCACTGTTTATTTTACAGATTTTTCCTGTATTTTTAAGATACAGGAAAATATCAATGAAATGACAAAAATAGACTGTGATTTAACATGTCAAATGAGACTATGTCGCTCGGCTGGCCTGGGAACGCCTCAGGGTCCCCCCGGAAGAGCTGGAGGAGGTGTCTGGGGAGAGGGAAGTCTGGGCATCCCTGCTTAGACTGTTACCCCCGTGACCTGGCCCCGGATAAAGCGGAAGATAATGAATGAATGAATGAATGAATGAATGAATGAATGTCAAATGTAAAATAACATGAAAAAAATGGTAACTGTGAATAATCATAACATTTAAATTTTTTAAAATAATTTTTTCTTTTTTCACAGAAAAATACAGTTAAAATACATTTGCAAATGTATCATAATTTCACAAATATTTATTTTCTATTTATGAGAATAAACTGTTAATTTAAAGTTTAATACTGTAAAAAAATAATAATAAAACAATTAAAATTATTGACAATTAACTGTAAAAGAAGTATTTGTTCTGTAAGTTTAACAAGACTTGTTTGTTAATTGAAAAATATCTTGTGTAATCATGGGAGGTTTCACAACAAAAATGTTGAATAGATATATTTTTGTGAATGTATAACATGTATAAGCACTGATAAACTGTCCAAATACAGTTTTCATCAGTTGATTGCACAACTTAATCTCATTGAAAATTGTATATATATATATATATATATATATATATATATATATATATATATATATATATATAGGTAATTTGATTGTTTTATTTATATTCTTTATTAAACATTAAAAAGTAAAAAAAAAAATAAATAAATAAATAAATTAAAAAAAAGCAAAATCTCATGTGAAGTTAGGGCAAAAAACTGTATTTTCATTATGGAAAATTACCGCATTTTTATGAGATGGTTATTTTCCATTATTTTCCAGTATTTTTTTTGGTACCCTTGCTGCCAGAATATTACGGTTTTTTTCCGGGGTTGTTTTTTACAGTGTAGGACTTGAAAATATCTGGAACTTAAGCCCAGAAGTGGAAAAGAAAATGCAGCAGGGGTCCGGGGGCTTCTCCCCCAGGAAAATGTTGAATATTTTGGTGTTCAACCATGCAATTTAACATATTGTGTCATAGAAAGAGCACTCCTTTTCCACCCGACTCCTATAAACAAAACAGTTGAGCTGACCTGTGGAAGAGGGGGTGTTGGCGTGCATGCTTCTGCCTCTCATAATAGCATTGTAGCCTATGTGTTTAAAACAAAAAAGACCTCAGCACCACCGACTGACTAATGAAGCAGCAATACTTTCAACACCACAACACATAAATATATCAGTATCTGCTAAAACATGTCAGCAGGGAACAAAATCAATAGGCCATCCAAAATGTCACTGCATGGCCAAATAGGCCTACAAACACAACCCCTGACTAACAGCCTTGGCCACCAAACGCAAGTAGCATACACAAAGACACTCAGATTTGATTTACCACAGTGAGCTAGAATATTATCTGTAACACCACTATCTTAAAGTCCTTAAGGATGTGAGCTGTTGAATGCTTGCTGATATTCACTTAACCAAGAAATCAGTACCTCTGAACAGGCCAGACCTGTAAGGCACCTGGCACTGTGTGATCATTTAACAATGCACTGAAAAAAATGGTTAAATGTAAAATGTCTGACAGCACAGTGCTGCTGAGCGGACCTAGCATTCCCCAGACTAACAAAAGACACCATAGGTTTAAAACTAAAGGTGTTTGTTGAAACATTGTAGATTGTGGTGGATCCCTTGCCACCACCATCTTGTGTAAGTAGTTTTTATTTCATGAGCTTTTGTTCAGTTACAGTTAATGATTACATTGCACAGTTTGGTTTAAGTATTTTATTTAAACATTCTAATTCTGCACACATGTTAGTTATGTTTGAATTATTTACTCACATGGTTTTTCAGTTTCAGACAAAAGACCAGAAAAAGGGGCTCAGCTAGTATTTAAAACAGGGGAAGGAACTAACATCACAAGACGGGGTGGGGGGGTGGGGGGGGCGACACTGTTTGTTTCTTTGTGTTAAATTTAGTTGTTTAAATTCTTGGTTTAAATCACAATGGGTTCACACAGTTAGCATTATGTGTCTAGTTATGATCATTTGTTTTTTATGTTATTTTGACTAAGTTAATGGTTTGATTTAATTTCATAGTGTAATGCCTCCCCCTTGTGTTTGATTTGGGTTAGTTCCTTTCTATTTAAGCCCTGCTTGGTTCTTTGTCTGGTCGGGTCAGTTTTTGTTCAGTTGCAGTTTGGTTTCGTTGACCTCAGTTGGGCCCATCTTTGTTCATTTTGTTCATTGTCATTTTTTGAGCTTGTATTAACTTTTTCTAACCTTAATAAATTATCATTTTTCCTAATTTCCCATTTTTCAGATTCAAACCATTAATCCTAGTCTACAAAATTCTCAATGGGTCTGCTCCTACCTACTTAGGTGCACTGATAAAAGCTTATGTTGCCCCACGACCACTCTGCTCATCTGGGGAACGTTGTCTGGTGGTCCCAAACCTTGTACAAGACAATCCAGGCTCTTTTCATGGGTCGTTCCACGTTGGTGGAACATTCTACCAAGCACTACGAGAACAGAGGCATCCCTGCCTATCTTCAAGAAGCTCCTGAAGACCCAGGTCTTCCGAGAGCACCTCCTGTCCTGGCACAGTCAGACATTCCATTTTAAATATATTAATAAGGTTTTCCCAGGATTATCCCAGATTTTCCCAGGATTATCTCTGGACCTGCTGCGGTGGTCCTGCCTCTCTGCTGCCTTCATTGTCATCACTCACTTATCCTCAACTGCCTCCATGTGTCTCCCCCTACTTTCCCCCTTCTCCTCCTCTCTCCCAGTCTCTATCTCTATCGCTCTCTCTTTTTCTCTTTCTTTACCCTCGCTCTTTAACCCCAACTGGTCAAGGCAGACGGCCATCCTCCAGGAGTCTGGGTCTGCTCCAGGTTTCTGCTGTTAAAGGGAAGTTTTTCCTTCCACTGTCACCAGTCACAAGTGTTTGCTCCTGGAGGATTCTGTTGGGTTTCTGTAATTTGGCTCAGAGTCTGGTTTTTGACCAACTCTATATATAAAGTGTCATGAGATAACTTTTGTTGTGATCTGGCGCTATATAAAAAAAAAAAAAAAAAATTGATTGACTGATTTGATTAATTTCTCCCTGTAAGTCGCTTTGGAAAAAAGCGTCTGCCAAATGCATAAATGTAAAAAAATGTAAATGTAAATTTTACGATCTTTGTCCTGGTCCTTATATTTGGTCCTCTACAAGATCACATACATATATTGCTGAATGTCACAACAAGATGTCTAGTAACTGCTAAGTGCAGTGAGTGTGTATAAGAGAGAGCGAGAAAGAGTTAACCCAGTTAAATGGAGGGTCATATAAACCTGATAGTGAAGTTGAATTGTTTTCCTGCTGCCTTTTTTTCCCAAAAAAATCTCCTTATGTCCATGGCGACCAGATTTACAGTATCTCTTTCATGCAAAGTGTGCACTAAGCCTATCATGCAGTTCGAAGTTGAAAATTGTAACATTGTTATTTGTTATCATTCTGACTCTGCTCATATATGGGCATATGCCAAATAAGGAAAGTCGGCAGCATGTGCTGGTGACAGACCACTGACCTAGAAATAGATCGTTCAGACAGTGACAGACAGTGGTTGATGTGTGTGTTTGAGCTGTGAGTAACTGTTTCTGCCTACGCTGCTGTGTGTGTGTGCGGGTGTACTTTTCAGCCTCAGGATTTATGAAGAGGACATGTATTAACTCATCAGGGCTCAGAAGGTAGAGCGGGTTGTCCTAATAACTGAAGGGTTGGCGGTTCGAATCCCGCACTGTCCCAGTCATGTACCGTTGTGTCCTCGGGCAAGACACGGCACCCTCCTTGCCTCCAGTGTCACTCACATTGGTGTATAAATGCACATTTCCACGGGATCACTTGAATTTCCCCTGGGATCAACAAAGTATCTATCTATCTATGAATGTTTGGTGATGGTAGGAGGGGGCATGTGGCGCGAATTGGCAGCCATGCTTCCATCAGTCTGCTCCAGTACAGCTGTGAATACAAATGTAGTTTACCACCACCAAGGTTATAATAGTTTTGGATTTTTCATTATAGTTTCGTTTTATTTAGTTTTGACATTTTTTTCTCTAATTCAGTTAGTTTTCATTTGTTTTTAGAGCAGGTTTGCTAATTTTTATTAGTTTTAATTTTTTTTAGTAACTGCTTAGTTTTAGTTTTAATTTTAGTTTTGTCTTATCTTTTATCTTCTTTGCCGTCATATTCAAATAAATCCCAGACAGGACTCTGCTGCTTTCTCCCAACATTAGTCTCCATGTTTCCAGGTGGAGTGGGGACCAGAAGACGACTAAACGACAAGTGACGAAAAGTGATGGACCGTGAAGTGTCGTATAGTGCCGCCAGGTAAAATTGCTAGAGCAAAATAAATCTATTTCATATCAATCCGACATTGACAAAGACAAAAACGAAGGAGATTTTCTGCATAACTTTTATATGTTTTAGTTAGTTTTGTAAGCACACAATACAGTTTCAGTTAGTTATTGTATTTTCTTTTAATTATAGTTTTTATTTATTTCAGTTTACGAAAAAAATTTTTCAATTCTAGTTTTTGTCATTTCGTTAGTTTTTGTTAACGATAATAACCTTGACCACCACCAGAGTGTGAATGTGTGAGTGAATGAATAATGGATCAATAATGTAATCGTACTTTGGTATCACTAAATGAATCTGAATCAATCAATTAATACTGAATCAAAACAATATCAGATCAAATCAGATCAATCCATTCAGTACCTTATGAATCGAAATTGAATCGATTAAGGAAATTGGCCATGATACCCAGCCCTAGGCTCCAACATCCATGAGACCCAATCTAGGAGTAAGATTTGAAAGATGAAAAATGAATGGATGAATGTTCGGTGAAGTATTGCTACTAAGTATGGGAAGTGAATAACTGTTGATGGGTTTCAGACCATGTTGGTGTGCTTCAGTGGAATTGCATAACAGCTCAATGTTATTTATAAGTGTTTGTTTTTTTGTATTTTTTAACCATTCAAGCTGACAATCAAAATGGATATTAGCTACTTAAGACCAAGGTTATTATCGTTAATGAAAACTAATGAAATGATGAAAAATGATGAAAAACTAGAATGGTAAAAACATTTTCATTAACTGAAATAAATAAAAACTATAATTAAAAAAAAAAGATAACTAACTGAAACTGTATTGTGTGTTTACAAAACTAACCAAAATGTACAAAAAATTCTGGATAAAATTCCCTTAGTTTTCGTCTTTGTCAGTGTCGGATTGATATAAAAGCGTTTTCTTTCCCTCAAGCAATTTTAGCTGCTAGCACCATATGATATTTAACAGTCTGTCACTTCTTGTCACTTGTCGTTAAGAGTCGTCTTCTGGTCCCCACTCTACCTGGAAACATGGAGACTAAAGTTGGGAGAAAGCAGCAGAGTCTTGTCTGGGATTTATTTGAATCTGATGGTGAAGAAGATAAAAGACATTAAAAAACTAAAACTAAATTAAAACTAAGCGTTTAGAAAATAATGAAAACTAATAAAAACTAGCAAGCCTGCTCTAAAAACTTATTAAAACTAATTGAATTAGAGGGAAAAAACAGTCAGAACTAAATAAAACTAAACTATAATGAAAAATCCAAAACCATTACAACCTTAAGACAGGGTGAGTAAAGTTAGATAGAAAGAAAGAGATACAAGGATATCGCATTGAATGTAACAATGGTTTAATACAAAAATATGCAGGAATGCAGTTGCACACTTGGATGAAAATAATGAGTAAGCACTCTTTAGTCCTTTGATTTGCTGGTGTCATGAAAAAAAAAAAATGCAAAGGTACAATAGTGGGACATTTAGAGAAACAGGCACCCATGGGAGTTTCTGACTGATGTGAGCTGTAATGACGAGGACAAGAAAAGAACACAAGTGCAGATGGGGATATAAGGTGAAATGAACAGCCAGTCATCACAGCAATTAAGTGTGTTTAACGGCCTTGGAAGTCATATTCTGGGGACAACACCTCTGGGAAAGTGCCAGGTAAGCCTTTTCTAATTACCACAACTGTAAAAACAGGACATCTAATCAGTTGCAGAGGACAGCAAAGCGGCAACTATTGACCCCCGTAAAAGTTTCTCAATATACTGTACTGGCTTACAACCCAAAAGGAGATTTTAAAATATATGCCGCAGCTTAAATTATTACCCAGAATCACACAGCACCCTGGCTTTGATCCCAGAGTAAACGAAGCCCTTTAAGCCAGAGATTTGAGTTTTTAAAAGCTGTCAGAAAGCAATATTCACATTTTGGAGTATTTTCTCAAGATTTACTGCAGTGTATTGATCAAATTCACATCTTGTGCCAACCTTAGACAGTGTGTTGTTTAATTTATGTTTGGAATATAATTAGAGAGAATTACACTGAGTGAAGTGAAGATGCTAATTTGAAGGGAAAAAATCAAAAGGTATTAAATACACCAGCCTCTATGTAGGCTATACTGTATATTTCTCATATTAAAGTTGGGGTAGGCGATGTTAGAAAAAACGTTCGAGCAGCTACATTTTGAAAATACTCAATTCAAAAGTCCAAACCCCTTTCTTCAGACGTCTCCCAAAGCCACGCCTCCAAAGTACTGGCATGTGCAATGCTTGTTCCCAAAGGTTCACGAGAGCTGCATAGCAACAGTTCGCCTCGCTCCAACCCCGGCTCCAGCCCCCAGCCCCCGGCCCCCGGCCCCCAGCTCCAGCCCTGATTCATGCATACCTTATTCAGTCTCCTCCAACACCCCCACTCTTACAGAACAGCCCCTGTTCATACCTATCTGGCTAACATTACATTTCCAAGCAATTTATTTTAGTGACAAAACAGTTTGCCGGTGAACTTTCCATCCTAATATAGCTAATATAGACAAGCTCTGGCTCTGGCTTCGTTTCCTGAACAAGTGCTCCAAGCCTCTGAGAATGCACAATTCATGCACGAAGAGGGGTATGCGCAGAGGGGGGTGGGACAAATGGCAGTTGAGTTTGCTAGACATATCACCGTTCAATCATTTTGATTGGGCGCTCAGAATGATTGGATGGTGTTTTTTCAGTCCCGTCCATTCCACAGGCGACTAAATTTTTTAATTTTTGTGTTAGAGCACTTAATTAATTGGTTGTAATCGGGGTGTGAAGGGGATTTTAAGCAATATAGTAAAAAATGCTCCAGGAAAACATCTTGCACCCCACCTTTAAGAAGCTTGTGTAATTTAGCTTTTGAATCATTAGATCATATAGGACACATACTGTACATACCTCTTACGTTGCAGAAACACGTTGCAGTGTTAAAACATTACATTCAGGGATCAAATCTCAAAAATCACAAGCCAAAGGCTAACATCACACTGCTTTGTTCATGTTGTATTAATGCAGAGAATCGACAAATTATTATGATATAACCTTGTGTTATTTGATCAGAAACTTAGTAGATGGATCGTGAAAATAAAAGTAACAAGTCCGTCGTTGAACAGTGTCATAAGTCTTGGTCACCCATTTTGACAATGAGGGCCACCCTGCACCTATACCCTTGTAGATCCCTACTAACCTACCAGCATCTCTATCATCTCCCCTGTTTAAGCTAGCTTGCTAACTTGCTAGCTTCTCCTACCTGTCCTCAGGACCATGCCCAGCCCCCACAAGACCTGAAAAATGTAGGTCAAAGTTGACACCCAAATATCCTGAACAAGACCTTCTTAAGTTGATTCTAAATACCAAACATGAAGGAGATTCGATGATTTGGTGAAGTGTAATCACATTAGCAACATTGCTGAAGGCCAAATTTGAAGCGCCAATGCTTTGATTTGACCTTGAAAGATCAACGCCCAAAGAACTCTCCCAAGAAATTCCTAAGTTGCAAAAATAAATACCACATATGAAGGGTGAGTTGGTGAAAAGAACTGTGTTGACACTTATGGAAAAAACAGACAGACAGGGTACAATAATACCCCTGCAACCAATGGTCAAGGGGTAAAAAGTTACAGCAGTCAAACTACAACATGTTTTACATGCATCAGCTAATGTTAGCATTCAGCCACTTCTTTGGTATCGTAACTTTGGGATGGTATCACATGATAAAACAGGAAAGATGTAAATTAATTGTAAAATATTAGGGCGCATTTTTTAAAGGAAGTAAAACCCCTCGGAAGTTGACATTCCACAATTAAATCACACCTTTTCTATCAAATAAACAATAATGTTAACTAAGAAGTGGCTGGATGCTAATGTAAGCTGTTGTCTATTGTACTTGACAGGTTGTCAAATAAAACTGTGTTACCGCAAAATATGGTCCCTCCATGTGAATATAATCTATGCTGAGTCAAGCCCAAGGGATACATCCTGGCTTTTGAGCACTGATGTTAAGACAAAATCCAAAACCATCCCATTAACCTAGAAATTGTACATTGCAGACTTGATGGGATTGTAAATGCGTATTTCTGACACTGGCAGTTTAATGAGACAGAGGGTGCAGTCCATAGAGCCGCTGTAAGTGGAGAGGCTCTTATTTTTCAGCTAAATCACAGTCTCTCATGAGGTGACTGTGGCTGCTGGAAATGTCAGGGAAATAAAAGAAAAAAGATAATACAAAAGTCATATACTGAAAACTTCGGGGAAGAGTTACTTAGGACAATGATAGATCATCTACAGCTGTATTCCCCATAGAGATTCCCCATGTGTTTACTCATAACTCAGCTAGTTTAAATCTAAAAACTCAAATTTAGTCTGCAGTGAATTTTTAACAGTGCTTTACATTAATAAAGACCCAGTGCTACTTTTGTGGCAGTTCCAAAATGATTTTTTCTCTACTTCTAGCTTTCTTAACTGATTTATCACCAATTTTTAAAAATAATATTATTCTCTATATCACAGGTGTCAAACATGTGGCCCGTGGGCCAAATCTGGCCCGAAGGATGAATTTGTGAAATGCAAAAATTACATTGAAAATATTAATAATCAATAGTGTAAAAAATTATTTTAATTCAGGTTCCACATACAGACCGATTAGATCTCAATTGGGTCAGACCAGTAAAATAGTATCATAATAATCCATAAATAATGCCAACTGCAGATTTATCTTTGTTTTAGTGTAAAAAAGTAAAAATTACATGAAAATGTTTACATTTACAAACTATCCTTCTACAAAAAATGTGAATAACCTGAACAAATATGATCAACCTGAAATGTCTTAAGAGAAGTAAATGCAATTTTACCAAAATTATACTTGTTACTAAATGTTTTGTGTATTTGTGATAGTAATGTAAGTTGTAATGCACATGTGTAAATGATAAACTGAGGCAGAATATTGTTAAAATGGCATTTGTTTTTCTTTAGACATTTCAAGTTGTTCATGTTATTCAGATTTTTAAGGAAATGTTGTAGATATAAACGTTTTCATAATGTAATTTTACTTTTTTCACTGTTATTATTTTACTGGTCTGGTCCATTTGAGATCATATTGGGCTGAATGTGGCCCTGAAGTAAAATGAGTTTGACACCCCTGCTCTATATTTTAGCATTTTTTGGTGTAAATCATGTATTTTCCAATATTTAATTCACATCATGTAGATGTTCAGGAAAACTCAGAGTAAATTCAAAGTTAATTATATCAAAACAGAGAAAAATGAAGAAAAAGTAACTTTTTCAGCAAAGATATTGCTAACTGAATGTAAAAACAAGTGTCTCCGTCCACTGTCATTGATCAAACTCCATGGGTTATTACTGGTGAATCAATGTTGTAGAGGATGACGCTGTTTCCACGGTAACTACAGAGCTTCTGAACGTCTAAAAGGGTCATATCTGATGACCATAAAAAGATGATAAACTGCATTTTACGCCAATTATTTACATGAATTGATAGGATTAGTGGATCAACAGGTATTAAACAGTTTAGGTCAATTGATGGTTTATGTCATTGGTGGCTGTTTGGGTCTTTATGGGTTAACTATAGACAACACCTTATCTTGTAAATTTCTGTTTACATAACTATGAGAAACTCATCGCAGCTTCAGCGTCAATGGTCACATGACATGGAAGCTATTTTCTATTAAAATATTTACATATTATAAAATATTTAATTTATTTGTGCTGTCTAGTACTAATTGGTATGGACTTGGAGTCACTGAGGGAACTTTATTGATCCCCAGAGGGAAATCATCAGCTCATTAAAAAGAAAGAAAACCAAACAAAACACAGAATTAATGAACAAGCAATCATCAGTCCATGAATTATTAGACTGAGGAGGTGCAGTCTGATGACAGTGGACATGAAGGAGCATTTATTATATTATTATTACTATAGTCCTCAGTCCTTTGTTTTAATAAAGTCGGTCGCCCACTGCAGCTGATTTCTGGTTTGTCAGAATGGGATGAAAAAGATGATCTGGATTTTCCAAGATGCCCTCCACCTTACTCAGTGTGCCACTCTCCAAGAGTACACTGGCTACAGCTGACTGCTAAAATATGTGCAGAATCGTATGGCATGATGTCAAAGGACCTGAGCCTCCTTCAGAAAAACACAAAAGGAACCAAAATGAGACCAATGTGGAAGTGTTTTAAAGTTGAAATACAGACGATGACCTCTGACCCCTTAGCTCCTGTACTTCTGTCCCTTTTGTCCAAATATGGTCATTTGTAGCTCCAAAAAGCCAGCGTTATAATAGCCAAACCACAAACTACTGACTTAACTGATAGTTGTTTCCAATATCTTCGTGCAATTTGATGATAATTGATCGCTAGGTCTCCAAATCTAGGAATGATGAGATTCTGATTTCCACACAGTATAAGGTAATTTCAACACCAGCACAAAAAATACAACACAAATGATGCACTTAAGGCAGGGGTGTCAAACATGCGGCCCAGGGGCCAAATGCGGCCCACCAAAGGTTCCAATCCGGCCCATGGGATGAATTTGCAAAGTGCAAAAATTCCACAGATTCATTTTAGTTCAGGTTCCACATACAGACCAATATGATCTGAAGTAAAATATCCTGCAAAAAAAATAATGACTCCATATTTTCTTTTCAGTTGGATGTGAAGAAAACATTACATTATGTCTATAAATAATGAAAACTTCAAATTTTTGTCTTTTGTTTGAGTACAAAAAATAACATTACATTATGAAAATACTTACATTTACAAACTATCCTGTAACAATAAAATGTGAATAAACTGAACAAATATGAACAGCCTGAAATGTGTAAAGAAAATTAAGCACAATTTTAACAGTTTTCTGCCTGTTACTAAGTGTTTAGTGTCTTTAGATCCAATCCACAATGCACATGTAAAAATGATAAGTTGAGGCAGAATATTGTTTAAATTGCACTTATGTTTATTTAAAAAAATCATTTTCAGGTTATTCATATCTTTTTGTTTGAATAGTTTATAAGGATTTTCATAATTTAATGGGGGTTTTTTTGCACTAAAACGAAGACAAAAATTTGGAGTTGTCATTATTTATGGGTTATGATGCTATGATTTCACTGGTGCAGCCTACTGGCTGAATGCGGCCCCTGAAAGTAAATGAGTTTGAGACCCCTGATTTAAGGTCTTGCAAAGTCCTGTCTAAAGGTTAGTTAAGGAAGAGTTAGGAAAAGATCTACTTGTTGTCATTAGGAAATGTATTATGGAAGAGAAAAAGAAACCAAAATAAAAGCATCTACCTTTGGTTTGAAATTTCAGGGTGTATTCACTGGAAAGTCCTTTGGTCCGCTTATTTGGTTCGGATCAAATGCAGACTTTATATTTGTGTTTGGGTTGGATCACATTGTCATTGCATTTTTTGCTAGAGGAACAAAATTTGAAAACAGAAGCATGCATGTGATGAACTGTGCTGGCATTGGACAGAGAAGTAAAGGGGGGGGGGGAGTGGGTGTGAATCAGAGAAGGCAGGCGTTGATGAAAACAAACATGGAGGTCATATGTGCAGTTATCGTTTTGGAACATGTATTCTATTTTTACAGACGCAAATTTATGAAACTAATGTTAACTGTCAAGAACAGCTCATTCTGAGCCCCTTTGTCAGTGTTTTACGTGTCATTCTACATCGGCGAAGGCATGCTGCTCGTAATCAGACGTGCCCTGTGTGCCCTAAACCTCATCATGCTAGCAGTAAGAAGACGACGAACTGGGTATGAGACACAACATTACGAGTTCAAAACAAGTATAACAATAAATAAATACTCAACTATGGTGGCTTGTCAAGCACAAAAAGGTGCATGGTTCCTTGGTTTGCTTCAGCTCAAGGCCAGTTATATTCACATCAGAAGTGAACCGGCCCAGAGTCTGTTTGGTTCGAATCAGACTTTGCTTGTTTGTATTCACACCTGGGGCACTGATAAATGGGGGTAAACGTGACAATTCATGGGGCCCAGGATTTGTGGGGGGCCCATAGAACAGTGGAGGGGGTCCAGTGGACACAGGTTAGAAGTTGTGAAAATTTCATGTAAGTTCCGCTGTTTAACAGAGGCATAGAAGTCAGGAGTCGGATGCTTAAAGCATGTTAAGTTTCACTTTCGTTTAACGCTACCGTAAGTGACATTTTGTACAGACCGCACCTCCCGCCCCCAGGTTTGATAGATTGAGAAGATACTGAAATTATGAAAGGTTTATAACGTTTATGCTTTCATGGGGCCAACAAATGGTAGTGGCGCCCCTGTTCACACCTAAAAAAAAGTCGGGGAAACAAACTGTCTAAACGGACCAAAGTAGGTGTGTGAAGTAGGTGTGTTCATCCATTTGAAGTAAATCTGGGTAGGGCTGTTCCCATTTACCAACAGCAGCTGGAGTTTTTTTTTTTTTTTTTTCTTTTCTTTTTGCTCATAATCATACAATCACAAAAAGTCGCTAAACATCTATGAGGTAGACAAACAGGCCATTTTTCACAAAGCAACCCTTACTGTTGTTTTTGGGGTTTCAGCTAAAGGTGTGAAGGTGTGCACATCCTAAACCACATCTCAGTGTGACTGCTGGGTATTCTGTTGTAGATTCACAGACACAGATCTGTACAATGTTTATGCACAATGTGGCACTCGCATAAATTCACAGTGTAAAAAAACTACAGCCATCAACTTCTGTTGTTTGTTTGTTTGTTCTTCTTATGTTACCATGTAGAATTAAAGCACAAAACCTCATTGTGCAGAGAAACTTCAGGAGTGTTTTCACTTTGTGTACGTCATTGCAGTGAGTGTCCAGCCATCTCTCAGCCTGCCGCTCCTGTTCTCGGCTGGCGCCGCTTTGTCATTTGTCTTCAGGAGTTAAATTAAAGCACTGTCAGACTTTGCTTCAGAGGTGAAGTACACATGGGAGAAGTGTGGCCTCCGTAATACTGCAGTCATAACTTCCACAGGCTATATTCAGATAGAAGCAAACTGTTAAAGTAAATCATAAAGAAAAGTACAAATGTATTTTTCTTTAAGTCCGATGTTTCAATACTTCAAATACTTTCAGCATAGGCTGAAGAGTTGCATGTTTGTTTGACTCAAGAAGAAACTGAAAAAGGAATTCAGTTGTTTTGCAGACTCCGATAAAACAGTCAAGACAAATGTGAGCTACATCTTTGTGTCTATAGCAAGGGACATTAGTGGACTCAATGACTTTGCTTTACTGTTTATGAATATTAAATGTGCATGTTCTTTACATACTCAGTGAAAATGAAGACATTCCAATCTGTCTTATTTTACAGGCAGCTG